>NW_014577736.1:115263-130515 GCF_000485595.1 Priapulus caudatus | reverse complement strand
GCCGACTCAAACCGTCCCGAGCCAAATTTGGCCCGAGCCAAATCTAGCCCATTTGGCTCGAGCCAAACCATGACCGTGTGAACGCAACTAATGATAGAATCAAACATATCACAAAACCGAAAGTTGCCCAGAGAGTTATTTCAAAGAGACCAAAATGTTTATAAAGGTGTGCAAGCAAAAGACTAATTATCCATGCTATTGTAAAAAATTCAGTGCCTGTTTACAACTTGTTAATCATCCTGCACATGTAAGGAACGGGGCTATTGAAGTACCGGCTGGTACGAGGGACTTTTGCAAGCCGGAGTTTACTAGAATTCCGTGTTATGCGGTTAGACACATTTATTGCTGAAGGAGGGCAAATATCCTGTAATCGTTTACAACTTTTGAGCTGATAAGCAACATTTTCACAAAGCTGCTCGCGACGAAACGCAAGTCTTTGGATCTGAAGCTGAGATAGTACCTCATCGTACATGTCATACCTATTCCAATTATTATAACCTATTATTATTTTCACTGCCCTTACTTGAACAGATTCAATTAGACGTGAGAGCTCTTTGGTAAGGCCTGGGTGCCAGACGGGTGCAGCATATTCCAGAATCGGTCTGACGTAACCACAGTAAATTTGTACGAGATCTTCACAGCTAAGCCTAGATTTTTTTAGTATACAAAGCATGAACATTCTTCCACTGGCTCTAGCCACCAAATCTTGAACGTGTATGGCCCATTTAAGATCGTGCTGGAAACCATACACCCAGGATCTTCAAAGTTGTCGAATTTTCCAATTGAGTGTTCTAAAAAAAGATCAGCATCTTGAAGTCTATTTCTACCAAAGTACACCTGCATAACTTTACATTTTGCAGGGTTAAGTTTCATTTTATTTTAAAAGGCCCAGCACTGGATAGATGCGAGTACGTTGTTTAGATATGATGGAGCGTGGATCGACCTTGTCTCCAGTTGAGCTTACAACTAGCACATTAATAATTCAATTCTCATAGCTAGGTTACTTGCTATCTACATAGCCATCTTCAGACAGATATTCTTTAGCAGAGAATACAGCTGCATCCTTCAAAATGAACACGACATTTTTGGAACCTTAAATTTGACCATCTACGCTTATGTGGTATAAACTACTTACATTTTCGAGTAGCTGCTCAAACCACTCATATCCCGTGTCTTTGCATGCGGTTACCTGCAGAAAACACTCGATTAGGGTTCAATCTCAGGTATCAACTGCCTGAAACACTTAACATCGCTGACGCCCAACATGCAAACATTTCGGACAAGAATAAAATGTCTTATTTTTAATTACAAACAATTCACTGAATGTTCTGTGTAATTTAACCAACTCTATTTGTACCCCATCCAGAATTCAATATGCAATCACCGTAACCTTAGCTTGGCGTTTGCATGAGTACAATATAACACCCATTAACGTTTGACAATACCTAATATGTAAATCTTTTCACACAGAACTAGAAACAAGATTGTGATCGTGACAATACCTAATGACTAAAATGATAAGTTGTTTACAAAAGAGAGAGATTTGCAACTGAATGGAAAAACTTCTTGTAGTACTGCAGAGAACATACACGTTTAGAATTGGTTGATGTTAAAAAATAAGCACAGACATAAGTGTATTATATGACAATTTATACAAGCCACATGCAAAACAGCAGCTTGTAATTTGAGAATGGTTACTGATAACAACCATCACAGTTGCATATGCACTGACAGTCATACTGAAAAGATTTAGAAAGAAAAATCTAGAAAAATTCATCTATATTGTTCTATACATTCACCTAGAGAAATGAGGGGAAAGATCGGTGTACGTTTAGTAACTAAAGTTACTAATCACAGTGATTGCACAGCAACGTCTGGGCTAGCTACGATAGCTAACACACAAAGATGGAATTATGGTAACATAACCACATGACGAAGGCTGCATAAGAGGCAAGCCAACACATGTTAAATATCACACAAAGACCTTGATATGTATCAACACTTTGTCCCTATTCTTTTTCCATTCATGAAGAGTCACCTCTTTCATTCGGCAATAGATATAGACATTCATAATTGTAACTGAATGACCTTACATGTACAATCTCATAAGTCTATAGATAAAAATTCTATCCTTGTTGACTAGATATGACCTCTCCAAGTTCAAGAGACTGATTACTATGTGCAAATAAATATATGCAAACTGAGCACTGACTCTTATTTCAATCTTTACACCTGCCCTCAATTCTTTAACAATTTTGTTTGCTCTTTTCATCACAGACCATGCTTCTCTTAAAACCCACTCGAGAGAGATGTGCCCTTTGACCCAGCCAAGAACTGTAATAGTAACAGCTAAGAAAAATTGTCAAATTCGATTCGATTTGGACCTCGTGGGTCGGGACAAAGTGTTGAATGTGTAATAATCGCCCGCCAGGCTGACCGATACCCTATGGTAGGGGGCTCTACCGCCTGCCACTCCGGCGGCCACCTGTGTAGCGATCAGCTGAGAGCTGTCCATTGAGTGATGGTGCATGAAGCACACCTTGCAAGCACAAAAGCAGTTTCAGATCGCAGGGATGCCATGCCGCTCGCCAAAACCCGACAGTACAGCCGAACACAAACGACATTTTAGCCGGGCCGTACCTCGGATATACATCTATAGCTCGGCATCAGTAATTTGCAGCAAGCAAAGCTAAGCGTAGGGGCAGCCTATTGCAATTTATGCGGCGGAAATAGCTAGGGTAGCATTGCATAGCTTTCTGGCATGAAAGCACAGCGCACACACGACAACGTAACGAGTCCTTTTAGCTGCCCGAGTGAAAAATATAGCGCATTAAAAATGAAAATATTACGCTCGCTACGGCAGCCATCTTCTCCCGGGAGAAGTAATTAATCTCCTAGCCAGTAATTGCTGCATATTATTTACATCGTAGTCCTATTATCACCCCGCAGGATCTGGCAACTGTCTGCAGCACCGTACTTACCACATCGGTGATGTTGACGACCCTGTTGAGAAGTCTGCTAGCCTGCGCGTCCCTGATCGGCGTGAACCACATCGTTTGGAAAACTTCATTAACAAGTTTCTGCAAATCACAAATTACACCATCCTAAAACAGCAGTGTGCTTCAAAGCATTCATGCAGTTTGATCCAACTGCATTCATCCACATTCATGATAGATCATATATTTATATTCATGAGGTCTGATAACGCTATGCCATGCGATGGTATGCTACACTACATACTATACATTGCTGTTTATAAATGATCATTGCATATGCAACAAGACGCTCATGTGCCTCCACCTCCACACCTGTTCAAACACACCGTGTGACACTGACAGCTGTCGATCACGCCGGCGACCCAGGCTACGTATTACGCGTATAGCTATGCAGAGTCTGATTGCTGGCGCCGCGGCCGCTAACCCACGGCAGCGACCCAGGCTACGTATTACGCGCGTAGCTATGCAGAGAGTCTGCGTGCTGGCGCCGCGGCCGTTAACCCACGCCGGCGACCCAGGCTACGTATTACGCGCGTAGCTATGCAGAGAGTCTGCGTGCTGGCGCCGCGGCCGCTAACCCACTCCGGCGACCCAGGCTACGTATTACGCGCGTAGCTATGCAGAGAGTCTGCGTGCTGGCGCCGCGGCCGCTAACCCACGCCGGCGACCCAGGCTACGAATTACGCACGTAGCTATGCAGAGTCTGCATGCTGGCGCCGCGGCCGCTAACCCACGCCGGCGACCCAGGCTACGTATACTCGCGTAGCTATGCAGTCTGCGTGCTGGCGCCGCGGCTGCTAACCCACGCCGGCGTGCCTACCTTGATGCCTTCCTCGTCGTTGATGCGGCGAATCATGCGCACGCACATGTCCGAGATCTTTGGAAAGTCTGGGATCTCGAGGCAGATGTCTCGTAGTATCTTGATGACTCGCTTCCTCACGCTCACACCGGTGTCCTGCACAGAAAAGATGGCCGCGTGAGCAACGGACTAGCACTGCTTCGTAGACTAGGACTAGACTAGACTTCCTTATCTGTATGGGATCATTGCTCTGCAGTGAGTTTTGCTCTGGAGAGATTCCTTGCAGAGCTAGTGAGATTCATCGGTGATAAAATTATTGAGCTACCATCCATCTAGCTACCATTTCATGCACATGAAGTGAGACAAATTGTTGGCCTGGTATTTAGAGCAATGCAAATTAATTTTGGCTTCATGCTTCATTTAGCATTTCCCACACATTCAGCTTTTTTGTCCATCTATCCTGGAGTGAACTGATGTTGTTTTTTTATACAAAAGCAACAAGCAAACAAGTTGCAAAAGGGTTAAACAGTTCATAGGCCTGTTTTACAGAATAAAACCCAAACTGTTTACTCGTGATTTTTCCTGAACTGATCAACCTTGGGCGAAAATAACTAACAAATACTATAGCTTAAAGCCCTTGCATACACCTAGCACCAGCACCGATCTGCCACGAATAAAAAGTAGCGCAACTGCCACAGGTGTTGTCTCGCTAATCCCACAGCCAGTATAAGATGTAGCAACACAGCCCACGACGTACCAGTATCCTCTCCATGAGCATGTCGTAGTACTGCTCTACGAGTTCAGGACGGATAAGCACAAACTTGCCGACCAGTTCGATGGCAGCTTCTCTCACGGACGTCGACTGGTCGAGGAAGCGGCCGTGCACTCCCCGCTGCATCTCCGGCTGCAACGAACAAACCATAGAACATCAACAAACGAACCACCCGTAATACCATGAACAACCACAGCTCATCCATAAACGAACCACCCATAATACCATGAACAACCACAGCTCATCCATAAACGAACCACCCATAATACCATGAACAACCACAGCTCATCAACATGCGAACCACCCGTAATACCATGAACAACCACAGCTCAACAACAAACGAACCACCCGTAATACCATGAACAACCACAGCTCATCAACATGCAAACGAACCACCCGTAATACCATGAACAACCACAGCTCATCAACATGCGAACCACCCGTAATACCATGAACAACCACAGCTCATCAACATGCAAACCACCCGTAATACCATGAACAACCACAGCTCAACAACAAACGAACCACCCGTAATACCATGAACACACATAGGTACGGACACATGTAGGCACACACACATCAACACACACACACACACACCGCCTCAAATACAATGGATGCACGCATGCATGCATACATCAACACACAGTCTGCTTGCAGAGCTGTATCCATGTAATATATACAGGGCTACCGGTGGCATTCGCCACCTTCAGAAAATGCGATAAATAAATAACACAGTGGCAATTTTACTACATTAAGTGGCGAATGATTTAACTGCTCACAAAATTACGATTGAATAATAAAATCGCCTTACCCGTGCCAAGATGCTTGGATCAGCTTCGACGACAGCTGTGAGGCACTTCATTGCCTTTGTTCTTACGGCTACGGCTGTTTCACTAAGCACTCGCAGTATCTGCAGGCAGAGAAAACACAATCACAAACTACGAACCGATCGCAAAATCCAATCACCTTCATCTAGCGCACACAGTACAGCGTTTTGCAAGTTGTGATTATAAATCATGATATTAATCACATATTTCACTGGAGGTAAAAAAATTAATCAATTATGCATCAACCAAAGGGCCAAGCACCCAAGTAGCTATTGTCCTTATGTGATGTAGCAATCCTTGAACAGTAGTTGGAATGGAAGTTGCAGTGGTGTAAACAAATTCATGAGGTGCATACCATACCTGAGCTAAGTAGATATCAAAACTCTGTGAGAACGGACGCTTGGAACCAAGCCACCGCGTAGTAAAGCAGGCACTATCGTAGTCTAATCGATCTTTCGCTTTCCTGCAGCACAAAGGTACAAGGAATACACAGATTAAAAATTAAAACAGGCATCACCTTTACAAGAGTAAAATGAATGCAAACACTATGAAGAATATTGAGGGAGATTTCCTACTCATATGCCAACTCCAACCCAAGAACTCTAATGCATGTACATGATCAAGCAGATAATTCAACTTTAGCAGACCTGACTGACAATGCCATTACATGTGATGACCTCATACCTCCTATTACTTGAGTGCGAAGCCAGTTCGACTAAACCTAGCAGCAGCTTCTTCTGGGCCTCTGCCTTTTCCAGAATGTTCTTTTTTCTGGCTTCTTCATCCTAAATACACGTTTAATGTGAAAATACAACTTAGAAACTGAAAGTAGCAACGTATATGAACCACACACACACAGCCTGCCTTTTTAAGACAATTTCATTACTTTCGAAAATATTTTTTCCAACCGAGTCTCGAGTATGAAACAATTGGCCAACAACCTAGCGCCTGGCTTGACTGCTTTCTTAAATCTAGATGCAACACTCCCGTATGTTGCAAGGTAGAGGTAGTAGAGGGGTTGGAAGATGCACATATCAGCCTGCCACTGGCAACTACCGGCAGCACAGGTCAGCAGCCTGCCGCTGGTACAGCTTCCGACAGCACAGGTCAGCAGCCTGCCACTGGCAGCGTCCGCGGCAAGGCACAGGTCAGCAGCCTGCCGTGGTACAGGCTCCGCGCGCAGGCACAGGTCGCAGGCCTGGCCGCTGTAGCAGCTCCCCGGCAGCACTCAGGTGCAGGGCAGCGCTGCTGGCTGGTACAGCTCGCGCGGCAAGCAGCAGGTCAGCAGCCTGCCGCTGTACAGGCTCGCCGGCAGCACAGGTCATGCAGCTGCTGCTGGTACAGCTCCCAGGCAGCACAAGGTCAGCAGCCTGGCCGCTGGTAAGGCTCCCCGGCAAGCACAAGGTCAGCCAGCGCTGCGCTGGTACAGCTCCCGGCAGCACAGGATCAGCAGGCCTGCTGCTTGGTACAGCTCGCCGGCAGCACAAAGGTCAAGCAGGCCTGCCGCTGTGTACAGCTCCGCCGGCAGCACAGGTCAGCAGCGCTGACACTGGCAGCTCCGCGGCAGACAGGTCAGCAGCCTGACACTGCAGCCTCCGCGGGCAGCAACAGGTCAGCAGCGCTGACACTCGGCAGCTCCCGGCATTTGGCACAGGTCAGCAGGCCTGCCGCTGGTACAGCCCCCCGGCAGCACAGGTCGTAGCAGCCTGCCGCTGGTACAGCTGCCCCGGCAGGCACAGGTCAGCACCTGCCGGCTGGGTAGCAGCCCCGCAGCACAGGTAGAGCGTAAGCTCCGCCAGCACACGTCAGCGCGCCTGGGTGACAGCTCCCGGCAGCCACAGCGTCACAGCAGCCACGAAACATGATGCGTACCTCGGTGTCGAGTTCATCGCGCGCACTCTGCGCTGCTGCTGTCGACTCCTCGTCGATAGAGCGAGGCTCTCCGCTTCTCTCTTCTTCTCCGGTTGCCCTCTGCGACGTGCATGCGCGTTCCTGCACGGCGGTCCGTCCGCACCTGCCGCTCAGCGTCGACGGCCTGTCACGCACCACTGCCGCCAGCAGAAAAGCTCGGCGTGAAAACTGGGCAAGAAAAATGCGGCAGATGAGCCACTGAATTGATACTGTAGCAAAAGCCAGCGATGTAGCAGCAGCCAATTGTTAACTGCCAGGAAACAAAACAAATGCACAGATAAGCAGCCAATTGTTAATGTGTGTTATATTGCAAATAATAATACACAAATATGCTTAAATACAGTTACTATGTCTAAATTAGTGCAGAGCCCAGGGGTCACCATAGCTTGGAAAGGAAACCACATTTTTCATGCATGCATTGGTTCGCTACCAGAGCTGATAATTTTTGCGCCAAGGACGTTTTCAAGGACATTTATCGGAAATTCGAAGGACATTTTATCAGACATAATTTATCGGAATTCATACAACAAGAAGCAAAAACATAGACCTGGATTAATTAATTAACCCCATTCTTAATCACTGCATGTCACCTCTAAAACTTACTGCTGGATCACATTAATAAACCCTTCTAAACACTGTCACTTCTACAACATACCTTAATTTACTGACTGATTTTATTGATTACTGTAATTTATGATCATCATTTAACTGTTCTATCGTGTCTATAGCTTTTATAGCTCATTTAACGCAATTTTTATTGAGGTTTGCACATTATTGATGGTAAGCAAAATTTCTTTTTATTACAGGCAAGGATTCTTTCTAAAAATTCAAGGACATTTTCATGAAATTCAAGCACTTTTCAAGCACAAAATCAACATTTACTAAATTCAAGTACTTTTCAAGGACTCCCCTCAAATTCAGACTTTTCAAGGACTGTGCAAACCATGTGCATATAGCAATGATTTGGATACATACCCATGTAAGGAAATGTAAGTCTGCCGGGCAGCCGGTGGTGGGTGTGCTCAGTGGGGTCATTTGAAAGGCACCCCAAAATTGAGCTAGATTAGCTGGAGAGGGAACACCATGAAACCTATTGGAAAATGTTCGGCATGGTCCCAGGTATCAGGAATGGACACTGCCAGATTTTTTAGTGGTGGGGCGCATCTGCCAGACCTAAAAAACCGTTACCCCAAAATTGAGCTAGATTAGCTGAAAAGGAAACCTTCTGGCACCCATTGGAAAATGTTCGGCATAGTCTCAGGTATCGTGAATGGCCACTGCCAGAATAATTCAGTGGTGGGTGTATCCGCAAGACGACCCAACCCCCAAAATTTAGCTAGATTAGCTGGAGAGGAACCCCCATGAAACCTATTGGAAAATGTTCGGCATGGTCCCAGGTATCAGGAATGGACACTGCCAGAATTTTTTAGTGGTGCGGCGCATCCGCCAAACCTCAAAAACCGATACCCCAAAATTGAGCTAGATTAGCTGGAAAGGAAACCCCCCACCCGGGCCTTCATTATTTAGATAGATTAGCTCAGAAGTAGATAATAGCCTATTATCTTACTCTACATCTGATTAGCTGGAGAGGAAACCACTGATCCATCGGTCAGCTTTGCTTCTCTACCTTTTCTTTTCATGTTGTTAATTTGCAGTATATAGTAAGTAATAGTCTATATACAGGTCAGAACAGAGGGAGGGCCAGGTGGGCCAGTTGGCATGGGCCTACGATTTTGAGGGGGCCTATACTCCCCCTGGTAGAGACTAAGGGGGACCCTTTGGTAAAGAATATTGATATTGTAAACAGAGTCAAGGGGGATCATTTAGCACAAAATATTAATATTTTAAAGAAGAATCAAAAACGATTTCTACACATGTATATAAATCCATACATAAATCGTATATATTTAGCACCGATTACAATGAAACATAATGAGCATAGTAGCAGCAGCAGCGCAGCCGCCGCCGCCACCCATCAGTGACCCTGCTTCATTTCACCCCAGCCATTCAGTAACACTTTAATTCTGCATGTGACTATATATTATACGTTTTAATGAGGATGAATGATCGAAGAAGGCGGTACGAGCGACTCACGTCGTATTTCTTATCAGCCGGTGTATAAAGAATCACACTGCTTCTTAATGAGTCGACGATAGTATGGATGTACGTCTAGCCGTTATAAATAGACATGTCGTACGCCTCACGGGTAAAGGCTTCGTCGTCCTCGGACAAATTTCAGCTGTAACAACTGCCGCAGTGAATATCGCGCCACTAATCGAATTATGTGATATTTCACTTATTTTGCACTTCATACCTCGTTGTCTATATGCGCTACGCACGCACGCACGCACGCACGCACGCACGCACGCACGCACGCACGCACGCACGCACGCACGCACGCACGCACGCACGCACCAGCACAGAGAGAGAGAGAGATGAGAGAGAGAGAGACGAGAGAGAAGAGAGATGAAGAGAGAGAGAAGAGAGAGAGAATGAGAGGAGAGAGGAGAGAGAAGAGAGAAGAGAGAGAAGAGAGAAGAGAGAGAGAGAGAGGAGAGAGAGAGAGAGAGGAGAGAGAGAGAGAGAGAGAGAGAGAGAGAGAGAGAGAGAGAGAGAGGAGAGAGAGAAGGAGAGAGAGAAGGAGAGAGAGAGAGAAGAGAGAGGAGAGAGAGAGAGAGAAGAAGAGAGAGAGAGGAGGGAGCAGAGAGAAGAGACGAGAGAGAGGAGAGAGAGAGAGAGAGAAGAGAGGAAGACGAGCAGATGACGAGAAGAGAAGAGAGAGAGACGAGGAAGGAGAGAGAGAGACGAGAGACGAGAGAGATGAAGAGAGAGAGAGAGAGACGAACGGAGAGTCAGCAGAGAGAGCAGAGCAGAGCAGACGAGAGAGTAGAGCGCAGAGAGAGAGAGAGAAGAGAGCAGAGAGAGAGAGAGAGAGAAGAGAGAGAGACGAGCGGGGAGCAGAAAAACCGAGAAGAGAGATACACACACGCGCGCGCACGCACTTCCTTTCCAGCTAATCTAGCTCAATTTTGGGGGTGGGGGCAGTTGGGGGCGTCTGGCGGATACACCTGAGACTATGCCGAACATTTTCCAATGGGTGCCAGAAGGTTTCCTTTCCAGCTAATCTAGCTCAATTTTGGGGTAACGGTTTTTTAGGTCTGGCGGATGCGCCCCACCACTAAAAAATGTGGGCAGTGTCCATTCCTGATATCTGGGACGTTGGACCATGCTGAACATTTTCCAATAGGTTTCATGGTGTTTCCTCTCCAGCTAATCTAGCTCAATTTTGGGGGTGGGGGCAGTTGGGGGCGTCTGGCGGATACACCCACCACTGAATTATTCTGGCAGTGGCCATTCACGATACCTGAGACTATGCCAAACATTTTCCAATGGGTGCCAGAAGGTTTCCTTTCCAGCTAATCTAGCTCAATTTTGGGGTAACGGTTTTTTAGGTCTGGCGGATGCGCCCTACCACTAAAAAATTCTGGCAGTGTTCATTCCTGATACCTGGGATCATGCCGAACATTTTCCAATAGGTTTCATGGGGTTTCCTCTCCAGCTAATCTAGCTCAATTTTGGGGTGCCTTTCAAATGACCCACTAACCACACCCACCACCGGCTGCCCGGCAGACTTACATTTCCTTACATGGGTATGTACCCAAATCATTCCTATATGCATGAAAATTGGTTTCCTTTCCAGCTAGGCTGACCCCCCTGGGCCTAAATAGGAAACAGCATTGGAATTATTATTACTTATACCCCATACTATCTGTGTTATGGTTTTTTCCATAATAACAACATGGTATATACTACATACTAATAGCGTTGGGTCATTCTGGCTGTTAAGCTCCAGGTAGTCCAGAAGGGCTTGCTGTAGAATCTGCCGTTGATCCTCTGTAGCAATAACCTGCAACGATAAGAGTACTTTGTAACGAGTTCTGCACACATCTTCGAACACACCAGGTCCTTCGTACCTTCAAAATAACCTACCTTAACATCGTCACACCTTGACATCGCCACCCCCCCCCCCTGCAAAACAACTCACCTTAACATCGTCACACCTTCAAAACAACCTACCTTCACACCTTCACGTCTTCAAAACAATTTGGCTTCACACATTCAAACAACCCACTAACACATCTTCACACCTACATAGCAACCTTTTATACTGGCACATGGGGTAGGATATTAAATGCACACGTAACACACACAGTATATGAGAGGTACGTGAGAAACGGATTAATCCACACACCGGTTTCTTTTTCTCCTTCTTGACGACACCAGCATCGTTCTTGTCTTCTCTTTCTCCCCCCTCGGCCTGCCGCTCATCCTCACTGCTGGAAGCCTCAAGTACCTGTCAAAACAACACACAATTAGTAGAATCAGCAGGAAAGAGAAGCCACATTCTGCCCGACCTGTATATCATGAATAGTAAAAATACCAAACAAACGTAACAAATAATTGGCAAGATGTAGGCTTTGCTATATTAATATACTATATATAATAAATTATATTAATTACTATATAATGACAACTGAGTTTTCTGGAACTACAAAGTGCCGCAGACGACAGCCGCTCATTCACTAAGCGGTCTACTGCGGTGACTACTGTGGGGAGTGGTGGGATTCTAGTCAAACCTGTTAGTCACCCAAATCGTGTTCACATACACGCCGAAACAGTGGAATGCCACAGGGATGGTGTCACGGGAACACCTTCTCAAAGCAAATAATTCGCTTGGGATCGTGATGAAATATGCCACGAGATGGCGCGTACGTTTAAAGTGTCCTTCAGATTAAAAGAATGGAAGCTTCCCATCATAACGTAGAGTAGCAATTCACTATCTGCAAGACAGAATAGGTAGCACTCAATGCCATTTACCGCGTACGCAAGCCTACAGGCTGCACAATAGAGAGCTGGCCACCTGTAACGCAATTTAGAGGCAAAAAAACTCCACACTACCGCCAAGGGCGACATTGCACTGCACGTACACTGCAGTGGCATACGTTACATGTAACATAACTGACAGTAACAGAAATGCATATAAATTATACGATTTAAGGAAGCACTAAACCTTCTTAACCCAAATTCTAGCTTTTGAAAGCTTCTCACTGTGACATTGTAGCCTCATACATCCAGGCCATGAGGATATTAGATTCTACCAGCGAACGGACCGGGTCGGCAGTCAATAATTCTTTTCTCACAGACAGTCAACAATCCATGTTTAACCCTCCTCTTGAGGGTCAAGAAGGTTATTCTGAGCACTTCCAGCTTCGGCTCAGTGTCAGCAGCAGAAAGTAGGATTTCACATGTCCTTTCAATAATGCCATAAAAAATGCTAGAGGTCACCCGTGAAGGACAAAAAGTTTTCAATCGCTTTCCGCGTCAGACCATAGTCCTCATAAAATGTCTAAAATCTGGCCCTGTGCCCATTTGACCTTTTGACCTGTGACCTCACGAATATTCGGCACAGTGTGAATGGCTTTTCGGCTACCATTGATGCTATACACCGACTATACCGAGGCCTAGGTCGAGCGCGTTTAGATTTGTCGCCGCAATTTCTGCATTTCCTCCCTATACCTTTAATTATAGGTACGTGAATAGTTCCCCCCTTCTTTTACACCTCTGACCTTATGACCTTTGACCCCCAGCCTCGACACATCCCAAACACTCGTTTTCGGATGTCAACCCCCCACGTCCCGATCATATCCGTGACGTATCGTCGAGCGGCTTAAGATTTTGTGCCGCAACTGTTAGGCCACACGGACGGACGGCGGACGGGACACGGACCCGGACGATCATGACGATTCTACAAGCTGCATCTGACTATGTCAGATGAGCTAAAAAAACAAAAAAACCTCAAAGGGAAAAGTCGAACAAAACAACAAAGGCCTTCGATGGCAAAACGAATAAGACATGCCGAGAAACGGAGAGTACCTGGCCAGTAATTCTATCTACAGTGGTCTGGTCAAGCTGACTTGACACTGCATCCTTCCTGAGTCTGGCTGCTACGACGCCTAGGTAGTCTAGTGATGCCACACGCAGCGACATGTCCACCGATTTGTTGCTAAAGTGCTGAACCTGAACAGAAAGCAAGTTGGCTGGAACCACTATCCAACGAACACGGTGAACTGAAGGAAACCGTGAAGATGCCACTGAGAAAGCATTTGAGAAAATATATCATAGGATCACACCAATGCATCGATTTAAGACAAATATACACACATTCAGCACTGTGCATTAGTTCATTCCTTGCAGTGGCAATGCCAACAGATAGTGGAGACCATGGACGCACACACGCACGCATGAACCATAGCTTTCAGAATATTCTATGCCTAACACGCACTGTTGCGCACAGTTGACAAACTTACCAACAGTTTGCCAAGCAGGCTGAGTAAGAGTTCAGCGGCTGGCCACTCCGGCTTGTTCACTGTTGAGAGCAGATCTTGCACGAAATGCTCAAAGATGGGTCTATAGTCGATCTCCTCTGTTTTAGAACTGCACCTGGAGCAAGAGTGAAGACGAAGGAATCAATACACAGATATGGCAGTAAAAAACAACAAAAACTGATAGGGACATTTGTTACTTAAGTCACGCAATCATTAGCAATTGCTGGTTTGGTGTTAATCAGTCTTTTTCCAACTCACTTTTTTAGGAATACGGCAAGGAAATTATGCGCAGTTCTCATAGACATCTCGTACGACATGACGATCCGGACATCATTGTCAACCTGTAAGTTATGGCAGGATTATAAACATTATGTCAGTAATACTCAGCAGCTGTGCGCTACAGAGGTTTGAATTCATACTGCTCCAACAAAACCGTACAAAAATTAACTCTCATAAATGTATCTTATTGATCACCGGGGCCCAGTATCAATTGGGAGATTAACGTAACATATACACGGTGTGGAACACGACTGTACCTTCTTATCCTTTCTGGCCTTGCCCTCACTGGATGGAGAGCTAGGGCGATCAAAAGGACGCTGCTGTGGCTGCTGCGGCAGCTTAATGACGCACTGAATCAGCTGCAGCACCAGTGCTGTCATCATCTGAATCTGCTCCTCTGCATTTAGTCTAGAAATCCCAACAACATCAGTTAATACACACAGGCAGGCACGTGTGCACACAGTTAATACACACAGGCAGGCACGTGTGCACACAGTTAATACACACAGGCAGGCACGTGTGCACACAGTTAATACACACAGGCAGGCACGTGTGCACACAGTTAATACACACAGGCAGGCACGTGTGCACACTGTTAATACACACAGGCAGGCACGTGTGCATACAGTTAATACACACAGGCAGGCACGTGTGCATACAGTTAATACACACAGGAAGGCACGTGTGCACACAGTTAATACACACAGGAAGGCACGTGTGCACACAGTTAATACACACAGGCACGTGCACACCAATGCAACAAGTGCCGCAGAGGGACGGCGCTCACCTGACGGCAGGTGTTCTGATGCTAAACTCACTGGCAAACGAATCAAGAGCACACTCCCATCACCGCGTTCGCTCTCCCTCGTTGTCTCTCTCATTCTTTCTCTTTTACTCTCTCGCTCTTGCTCTCTCTTCCCTTCGCGCTCTCTCTCTCGCTCGATCACACTCTCTCTCTCGCTCGATCACACACTCTCTCTCTTGCTCTCTCTTCCCTTCACGCTCTCTCTCTTGCTCGCTCACACTCACTCTCCCTCGTTGTCTCTCTTTCTTTGTCTTTGTCTTTCTCTCTCTTTCTCTCTCACTCTTTCGCGCGCTCTCTCTCTTTCTCTCTCTCTCTCTCTCTCTCTCGTTGTCTTTGTCTTTCTCTCTCTTTCTCTCTCTCTCTCTCTCTCTCTTTCTTTGTCTTTGTCTTTCTCTCTCACTCTCTCTCTCTCTCTCTCTCTCACTCTTTCGCGCGCTCTCTCTCTCTCTCTTTCTCTCTCTCTCTCTCTCTCTC
>NW_014577736.1:99856-114619 GCF_000485595.1 Priapulus caudatus | reverse complement strand
CCCCTCGCTCTCTCTCCCTCTCTTCCCCTCGCTCTCTCTCCCTCTCTTCCCCTCGCTCTCTCTCTCCCTCTCTCTCGATTTCTCTCTTTCTCGAGGTGGTAGCGCTGCCGGACGAGGCTGTGCGACTGATTGTCTATAGTAGGGGTGTCAAACATACGGCCCGCGGGCCGGATCCGGCCCGCGAGATGATTTGATCAGGCCCGCGACATGTAGAGCATAAATCTCTGAGTATGTCAAAAAAAAAAGTAAGCCTCTAGCCATTGTGTTCAGATGTAAAAATGTATTCACTCAACTCTATTTGAGTCATTGTTAATGAATGTGAAATGCATTTTATTTCAATTCCATTGGCCTATCTGTGAATAAATGTGTTGTGCTAATATAGATCTTTGTGGTCCGTGATTATGTAGGCTACACATGTAGGCTGAATGATAAAGCATAGTACTGAAAAACAAAGCTAAAGATTTGGAGTTGACGTAGGTTATTTTGCCATTATTTTACTGGTCCGGCCCACTTGAGATCAGATGGGCTGTATGAGGCCCATGAACCAAAATGAGTTTGACACCCCTGGCTCTATACAGATGTCTGATTGTCTATCAGACTGATTGTCTGATGGTCTTCTAACCCTAGCAAGACCGTTTCGTGGAGCTAGCAAGGCGGTAACGTTTTTATATAACTTCACATAAATGTTTATACTATATGTTAATTCGGGTGGCACTCCGGCAGCCCATATGTTTATACTATGTTAACTCGGGTTTACCAGCAGCGGCCAGCGATGGTAGAAAATTATGAAAAATTGCTCTAAAAAGCTGCTTGTCCGGCAGAAAAGCTACCGGACAGATCTACTTGTCCTCCGTGGAAATGGACAAGTACGGACAAACGGATAGCCCTAGAAATGTTCGTTGGGATCGTTATGAAAGTTGCCACGAGATGGCGCGTACGTTTGAGTGTCTTAAGATTAAAGATGGAAGCTCCCATTGTACGTAGTATAGCAATAACTATTTGCAAGACAGAATAGGTAAGTACTCATCCATTTACCTACGCAAGCCTACAGGCCGAAATAGAGAGCTGCCACCTGTAACTAATTAACGCAGGCAAAAACTACACCGTACTATCACCACCACATGCACTGGCGGTGGCCACTGGCAGTGGCATAAGTTACATATATGTAACATACTGACAGTACAGAATGCCATAGAAATTATTCGATTTAAGGAGCATAAACCTTCTTCAACCAAATTTAGCTTTTGAAATTTCATTGTGACATTGTAGCCTCATACATCCAGGCATGTATAGATTCTACTAGCAAACCCGGCAGTCAAATTCTTTCTAACAGTAAACAAATCCATGTTTAACTCTCCTCTTGAGGGTCAAAAGGTTATCCGACACTTATGTCAGCAGAAAGTACATTTCATGGTCCTTTCAATAAAGCCATAAAAATGCTAGGTCACCGCTGAAACAAAAAAGTTTTTCAATCGCTCCGTCAGACCAGACCATGTCCTCAGAAAATGTCTAAAATCTGCCCTGTGCCCATTGACCTTTGACCTGTGACCTCCAATTTCGGCACAGTGATGGCTTTTCCTACCATGATGCTATACACCGACTATCACGAGCCTAGGTCGAGCCGTTTAAATTTGTGCCGCAATTCTGCATTTCCTCCCTATACCTTAAGTTAAGGATGGAATGTTCCCCCTTCTTTTACACCTCTTGACCTTTGACCTCCAGCTTCGACATCCCAACTCGTTTTGACGATCCCCCCAAACGTCCCGAATATCGTGACCGTACGTCGAGCCGTTTAGATTTGTGTCCAACTGATGACGGACGCACGCACGCACGCACGATCATGCGATTCTACAAGCTGCATCTGACTATGTCAGATGAGCTAAAAATTCAGCCAGCCACGATTTTACCAGATCATTAGTATACTTACATTGTTTCAAACAACAAATTTTTTAAGAGTAGCCTGACTAGATGCACATTCATTCTAGGATGTTTCGATAACCTCTCCAGACAGTTTACGCTGCTACCTGCCCACGATTCTGCACACACCTGTAGTTACGAAGACTGCGTTTGCTGGTAGGTAATCTGGCTAACGATGCCAGCAAATCCTCCAGAATCAATTGCCTGTGCTTCTCATACTTGGCAAAAATCTGTGAAACGAAAGAACAACAGAGTGAATACACTGCACTCTAGTCGATGGCAGCCCAAGCACGTAAAAATGCTGCTCATCATGACTCCTTCCTTACTGTGCTTCGTTGATAACGTAGATCGTTAATAATTGCCACTCGTTAAACCTTTACCTGGTGATATTCACCGGCTTACCTGACCTAGGTACGACGAGAGGCAAAGAAACAATGACAGCGCGCGGCGTACGTACGTTTGTGATTAATCTCAATGCGTTCAGCTGCAGTTCGCTGATATTTTCAACGAAGAAAGTCGTCGTTCCTAGATAGGACAGCTGCAATGCAATGTTGTCAAGTGTTATTTATGACCAGTTGCTCACCAATCGTACTGGGACTCTGGAAAAGTGCCAGAACTTTAAGCGAAACCAGTAAGATATCAGATGTACTTAAGAGATTGAATACGAAATAATCAGTAATGTTCATCATGCACATGGATATGCTCATGAGGAGCTGAGAGGACAGGCGTACACGCACAAACCTGCAACACGGTCGTGTCCGTGAGCGTCTGCATTTCCACGAGGTCAGCGAACAGGCCGACGAGGTCGACGCACTTGTTATACAACGTGATGATGGGTCGCGACGTCACCGCGTGCGCTCGACTCCGCTTCATCTTGTTGCTGGTGGCGAGTGCCTCTGCCGGGGTTAACGATGACGAGTATTAACGAAGAAAACTAGCTCGTCTTACTGGAGTTATACTCAACAGCGCCTCTACCGGGGTTAACGACGAGTATTAACAAAGAAAACTAGCTTGTCTTACTCAAGAGTTATACTTAGATAACCGTTACTAGTTAACAAAGAACATGTAAATGAAATAACATTGCCACCTTTTCCTGCACGTAACCAAAATAGCATTAACAGCTTTTCAATATATTTTCCATGAAATATATTCCATGAGTCCATGGGGCCAAGAGTTTACTATAATTTTAAACGAGAACCCAATTTTTACAGTGACGATACGTACAGGCTATACAAAACATAAAAAACTGATAAACAAACATCCTTCAATAGTTGTTACAATATGGTTATAATTATAATTAATTATTAATTATTTTAACTATTTATTTTCATAGGCACATACCTTTGGAATCTGGTGCTACTTTGTACACAGGGTCGTATGCACCGTATACAGTGTTCTGCAGATGGAACTTGGCAAAAGCTATTGACCCCTCTATCACGTCTTCTATGTACACCTGAAAGAAATGGCTTCTTGTTTATCCAATAACTCACGAGTGACACTGATCACGATAAAGTATAATAAGTGAGAATGCTCATAATAGGAGCCCATAATTGAAGTGTTCCAGCCACCGGCCGACAATAACTCCGCAAAACTTACCTCTATCCACATATTGTTTCACAGACAATATGCATCACAATTACGGTCGTTAGCAAGAGACACACTAGTGAAGGAGCCTCGCATGCTTGCCTAGCAGCAGACCTTACTACTAATTCATGTAATCGTCTTCTTTCCTAGAGGAGCATACGACTAGGGATTTACCTGCTTAGGCATTTTGTGTGACGTCATGATGTAGAGAGCGGTTAAGGCAGCGTCCTGACTGCGCATTACTCTGTCTATGATAATCTCCTGCCACATCATCGCCTCCTGTTCATCATCATGCTGAAGAAACAATCAGTGGACCATCAAGATCCGTGCAGAATTTAAAACCACCTTCGTGTGATAAGAGACCAGTAACAGTATATATAGTATGAGAAGCTACCCATAAAACATATACTGCAAAAACTAATTCACTGCAATAACTAGCAGCGATATAGAAAAATGATGGCAAATTTGTTATGACGTCGTGGTATGATGCATCAACACTGCAGCTTATCTCCAACTCGCCGATTCTTCTCATTAGGCTTCTTAATTCAGGGATGGGAATGACAATTTGTGTTTTCAGCTGAAAATAGCCGGGGTCCAGTGGGGGAGGGGGCGGTCAGGTCCAGGGCGAAGCCTGGTCAGGGGGTTCAGGAAGTTTTTGAATTTTCACAACTTACAAGGCATAAAATTGTATTAGGAGACACATACAGAACAGAATTGTTACAGAATATATTACAGTACACTGCAGGGAGTATATCTTGCACTGTCATTATCACAACACCAGAATTAATAATCAATACAAAAATTTACTTACATTCTGCAAACAAAATTATTTTAATGTACACTTCCACACTGTCCCAAAGGCTAACCTTTATATAATATAAGATGTTCATTCTCCAGGCAGATTCAAATTTGTTTCTGGTCACTACAGTAGATATTTTACCATATTGAACAACTTTAGCGGCTTGTCCTGCTGCCAAGGCAAGTCTGTGAGCCCCACAGTGATCATCAGGAAAGGAAACGCTTTATTTGCTACGCCAAAGGTTGCCCAAAAATCCTCCCTTGCGCGCACGATATAATATTCCTAACACCCTAGGAGCTAGGGCGCGATCGCGCGACATTAATTTTTTTATCGTTTTCAAAGGTCACCGAAAAAGGCATGCAGCTCGCGACACCACCTTTTATGGTTATGTATATATGTATTATAAACAGAACTTCGTTGGAGAGAAGTGAAACAGTTCGTACCTACGTTTCCTACCACGTGAAACAGTCGCAGAGCCTGGGCCGGCTACTTCATAAAACGAGCCTCAAGGCCACGCGTGACGCGGCGGCTTTTGATGTACACGATCGATCGATCGCGTACTATATACGGCCTGCGTAGCACGCGCGGCACACATACACACACACTTGCAGCGTCAAATAAACGCGCACACTGGCCAACGTCTGACAATCTCAAACAGTGAACTAAGCCGTGTCTATATTGTAAAGCGAACTATATTACAATGTTATTAAATGAAGGTACTGTAGGACTGTAAAATGAAAATTTGTACATTCTAACCCCCCCTAAAATTTTCTCTCAACGGATTTAGACGTTTCACAAAATCGACACTAGAACTGTGAAATCCGCGGATTTCCGCGGAAGATTCTCATCCCTGTTAATTAGACACTTCCAAGAAAAACATTGTACAATCATATAGTCTGTGGACGTATTAATAACTCACGATCTTTTCTACCATAAAATACAGCTGATTGCCCTGTACAATAAAGTCCATGCACGAGATCAGATGGTCATCATATTGCTTGATGATCGACATCACCACGGCGCGTAAGGGGGGGGGGGCGTGGTTTCTGCGCGGAGAGACAGAGCACGGTACATACGTCTCCCAGGTTCAGCAGGAGGCGCGATGCATCACGGATGTTCCTCTCCAGCACACCCAGCAGCTTCACCAGCTTGTCGGCAGGAATCTGAATGCCAATCAAACACACGCATATATTACTGTGCGCAAACATGATAGTTCGTCTGACAGACACCCGATCTTTTTACTCGATAATCATCGTCTCCCGCAGTGGTGGAACTGTTCGGCACGCAGTGTCTGAGAAAAATCTCTCTATATTTCTTCGTCACACACGAAGTCTTTTACTCGACAACCCAACTGTCCCTCGCCATTGTGGCCATTGGCATGCAGTGTCTGAGAAAAACTCTCTTCATATTTCCACTCCATCCCAAAAGGCAGTATTGACCACGCTAATCAGCAGAACAGGTTGCAGTAAGTGTAAGTGTGTGCATGCATGTGTGTGTGTGTGTCTACATACCTGGTCTAGGACGCCCATCGTTTTGAGTTTGGCAGCTTCGTGTACGAGATCGTGTAGCGTCTGCCGTGAGATCAGTGCCTCGGGCGGGCACTCCTCCCTATCGTCGTCGTCTGTGGTGGACAAGCAACAACGCTCTGCATTACAACGGCTACCAAGTGTTAGCCCTTCCTACTAGTTACTACCACGTGTAGATGGTGATACGTATTACAATTTACATGCAATAAAGATTTAATAATTATAAATGTTCCACTATGAGTTCTGTGCTGCAGTCACATTACAGACGACTTCAACAGAAAACAAGCTCCAAAAAATCACTGCCAACGCAAGTAGGGCGAACAAATGTGGTACTAGTGGTTGTTGGTTTATTAACAAGGGGTAAGAAATGGGCAGGGGTTACGGAGAGGTGAAGGGTGGCAACAAGCCCGGTACACACCTTGCTCTGCATTGAGGTCCAGTTCCTCCACACTCTCCAGCACAGTCTCTACAGCCCCACTGAATTTCCGGAAGGTGCCAGTTTCCATGAGCTCTGTAACAACAAAATAGATTTCATTATGTAATTTAAAGTGTTTTCTGCATGATGCTAGCAGAACTGCTGACACTATAATATATGAAGTGATGGCACTACACAGTACGTAGTGATTACAAAACAATTGATTGTAGTCGTTTGTTGTCAGAAGATATTCAGCAAAAAACAGTCTAGACTGAGAAATATCAAGACTACTTACCTTCCACTGTCAGGTTGCTCTCTTCTCGTCTCCTTCTATCTTTCTTCTTCTTCTTTTTCTTCCACGCTACTGAAATTATTTAAAGAACGGTTCTTGCATTTAATACTAAACTAGAGGGACATCTGTGTGAGGTCTTTACCTGCATAGCTTTTGTCTGGATGTGTGATACACATACCTTAGTAATGACGAGTATACCAGCTACCATCAAAAAAGTTATGTTTTGCCATCTAAATATTAACATGCATATCAATTTTTTCTCCTTTCCAGTGAGCAGTAGTCTGTGGCCTACAGGCAGCAGAGTTGGATTACAGCAGCTTCTCAAGGCTGATATGTTTCACTTACGATCGGATGGCGTTTCCGACCGACTATCCTGCCCACTGCTTTGATCTTCGTCAACGTGGTTAGACATTGAAAGCTGCCTCTTTCTCTTCTTCACCCTCTCACTGAGGGACATGAAAAAGTTTGGATTCTCCCACGGTGCCATCGGTGAGTCATCATCTACATACTTCCTCTTGTTCTTGTCTGCAGTGGAGAGGATTTAAACGAATATGTAAGACGTAGTTCCACAAAGCAGCAATATAAGAAATTTCTGTTTAAGCATAACCACAGAAATTACAAGAGGAATGTATGAGCACTATTCTTTCCCGTTTCTTAAACTAAAATTAATTGTAGTAATAAATTAAATCCAATAAAATTAACAATTAATAGCTTTCGACCACAGTGATTAAATGAATAGATTATTTCACTACGCCTTTATCACATTAAAACTTTGTGAATTTCAAGAGCAAAATCCCAAACTAAAAGTCAGTAAGATATTGCTATGCAGTTTAGACATTTAATTGCTTTACACCAGTGGTGATATGTTACCCCCTCCCCATTAAGAATCAATTAGATTTTGGTACACAAGCTATGTCACTCGTAATAAAATTGACAAAAAAATTGCCGAGGTCCATCTGAGATTGGAGGGAGCAGTCACCTTTCTTCTTCTTGACACCAATGGGTCCCCACTCGTCGTCGTCATCGTCATCCTGGTAAGCCAGCTTCATTCGTGAGCTGTGCTCCCTTTGCATACTATACAAGTCTCTGCGCTTATGGACATGCTTGCCCGTCAGTAACGACGCATTCTTTTCGGCAATAATTCTGTCCTGTAACGTTGCAAAGTCATCCTTGTCATTAGTTTCGTGGCGGGAACACAAGGTTCCTAACTCAATTGCTCCACAGCTACTGCAGACTTCAATCGCTTTTGAACTTCTATACATGCTATATTTCCAACTCGGCAAACTAACTATGGATGAGTATTGGATTATGAATATATTCAACCTACAACGAATCTTACCTCTTCTGTGAGAGGCTGCAGTATCACAACAGGTTCAGATCGCTTCTTCTGAAAAGTTGATACACAGACAAATATAAAAAATTCTTTCAGAATATGCCATGAGATATCTTTGTGACTCATACCTCAACTTGATAGCTTGACACAACGACTTAGATAGCACACCAGTCTTTTAATTTTCCAATTAACTAATTGAATTTGACGACTAATTATTGTAATCATCAAAATAATGATAGGGATGTTGTAGATCTATGACAATCAATGCATAAAAAATACTAAACACATGTAACCATAATTACAGGAATAGTAAGTATTGTTATCAGAAAAGAAATGCTCTCAAGGTTACCCTCACTGGTGTGGACTACCACTACAGTATTGGTGTGCCCTGGACACAGCACAGACAAACTTCTGACAAACACTGCCCCTCGCTACATAACTAACACCACCCCAACAGCCTACCTCCTCGGCTTGGGCATCTATCACAACCATAGAGTCGGAACCTGACAATCGTTTCTTTGGTGGCGCCTTGTCGAACGTGAAGTCCGCAGAGAGGATGTCGGCGTCGCCGACGTCGCCGAGCTCCTCCATGCTCGGCACGAGCGGCGTTCGTCGCTTCGACCGCGTCGTGTCCTTGATGTACCACTCCGCGAGCACCTCCAGTTCGGACTTCTTCTTGCGCGACTGCTTGCGGATGGCCGCAGCGTGGCTGCCGCCGTGCTTCACGTCGTCCTTGTGCGACTGGTTGTGTCGCTGCTGCTGATGCTGATCGGCGGCGGTGCACGGGAAATCTCGTACGAGCGGGTCGAGCGGAATCGCTGTCGACGCGCAGTTGACGCCGCTGCTGCCGTCGACGCGGTTACAGACCGACGACGCATTCTCGCCGTCGTTAAGACGCGCGTGCTGCAGGCTCTGCTGCTGCTGCTGCTGCTGCGGCTGCTGGTGCGCCTGCACAGGCGAACTGTTCGTGTGCGTGAGACCGCCGTTGCGGGACACGGCTGGCGTCGTGGGACTCGGTGCGACGGGAGCTAACGCGGGAGACCGCCCTGAAGTCGAAAACGGAGCTGCGATGAATTCAGGAGCTTCGATCACCGAGTCAGTATTGGGAGGTATTGTAGAGAGGTACTGCGGGGTGGAGAGCAAGATATATCATAGAAGTAGAGGAACCGACAAGTCGTAAGATATAGAGATGTATATAGGTCATGCGAGATAGAGAGGTGGTGAGATCAGGGAGAGAGAGGGGTAGATAGGTCATGAGAGGTAGAGAGGTAGATAGGTCATGGGAAGTAGGAAGATAGAGTGGCCATGGTAGGTAGCGAGGTAGATAGGTCATGGTGAGTAGAGAGACAGAGCTCGTGCGAGCTGGAGTGGATGAGGTCGATGTCTGCTGTTAACATTGCGTTTAACTTATAGAATTAATTTTAAGCAGCAGGCGCAGATCTGTTATGACCACGGACGACACTTGTAAGTATGAAAAGCAAACATTTAACTACAGATTCATGCTAGCAGAGATATATACTAGATCTAAACGCCATGAATACATCTGGAATAGCAACAAAATAACTGATTGGGTTTGCCTACCTGCATCTAACTGACTGGCTAAGGTTTGCTACCTGCATCTAACTGACTGGCTGAGTTTTGCTACCTGCATCTAACTGACTGGCTGAGTTTTGTTACCTGCATCTAACCGACTGGCTGAGTTTTGCTACCTGCATCTAACTGACTGGCCGAGTTTTCCTACCTGCATCTAACTGACTGGCTGAGTTTTCCTACCTGCATCTAACTGACTGGCCGAGTTTTGCTACCTGCATCTAACTGACTGGCTGAGTTTTCCTACCTGCATCTAACTGACTGGCTGAGTTTTCCTACCTGCATCTAACTGATGTCGGCCGCTGTCGTTGTAGCCCATGGAAACCTGCGTGTTGATCTGGGATGCTGAGCCGGCAGCGTACGGCACGCTGCTGGGTGTCGTGGAGTGTGGGTAGGGCTGCTGCTGCGACCCGGGGAATGCATGCGGTGCAGCAGGCAGCGGAGACAGCCCACTTTGCAGAGGAGAATGATGCATCGGTGGCGTCACCACCTGACCGTTTACTGAACTTGGCGGAGTTGCTGAAAGCATCCATCAGGTCACACACGTAAAGTACTGCAGTCATATTACATATTCATATTCTCGTACTCATATTCATATTCGCATATTCATACACTCATATTCACTGCCAGCTACAGAAGCAATGATTCATATATTGCACAGAAATGGTTTTGATATATTGCATTTATTCCATTATGGAAGTTATTTACTCCATTATCTAAGATTCTAAGTGATGTCAACTACAATACCAAGGATCCCTGTATACACACACCTTGCGATGAAAAGTTTTGAAACTGCTGCTGCTGCTGGTACTTTGAATTGCTGCCAGCAGGGAATTGCTGCTGCTGCTGCTGCTGTTGTTGTTGCTGCTGTTGTTGCTGCTGCTGCAGCAGCTGTTGCTGCTGCTGAGGATAAGGAGCAGGAAATTGCTTGGCAGGAACTGTCTGGGCAGCGCGAGGACTGTTATTAGGCATTGTGTATGGTGACGAGGGCATGTAGCCAGGGCCTTGTTGAGCTGCTGGTACCGCCGGTGTGTTCGGCTGATGATAGCCTGGATATCGACTCGTCATACCTGCCAAAGAATCATCAAATGATGGAGAAAGCTTCACAACTATCGCAAAACTCATCGTTGCAATTTCTGTCAACTTTCAGAGCAGATAGAACCTCTGTGCATGCGACAGCTGGATACGTACCCATCTCCTGGCCGGGAGCTTGATGGTTCTGCTTAAGGATGTTTGGAGACTTGCCTAACACCACCTTGAGTAGTTCAGGAACAGTGCCCTCTATACAGTCCAAGGCCGATTCGTCTTTCATTTCACTGGAATAAATGAAAATGTAACGAAATGAAAATCACTGTGCCAGATCTGTCCAAACCAGTGATGATTTTCAATTTGGACAAGGTCATTTGAAAAATTTGGGCTGGAAATTTTTTCTATCCGTCGCTTCCTCCTACTTGCCACTGGCCTCATTTGTTTCTCACTGCACCAGCTTTTACCAGAACTTCATATAATACTGTTTACCACGAAATTATGGTACCATGGACCAAAACAACAAGGATCTCAAAATTATATATGAGATGCAGTGTCTAGCACTTTTACAAGACAACTCCTAGACAGTGTTAATTTAAAGTTGTAGCCAAATATTATTGTAGATACTCATGTTCTAAGATGTATTAACTTTACTACAAACACTTGTTGTCACGTAAGAAATGGCGGTAAGTGTCAAACGGTTGAGAGAACATGAGAAATTATTACAGCATCTGAACCTCACGATCAAATGTAACAGACAAAGGGTTCTTCCCATGTTGACTCCGTCTGGTATACCTTCAGATCTGGAATTTTTTTTTTGACTTTCCACAAATCGTCTGACATTTCGTAATGCCTAATCAACATGCCATAATTCCCAGCTGCGCTTACTTTTGACAATCCTAACTCAGTCATGCACTGTGTTTTCACAGCTTGATATATATGTATATATATATATATATATATATATATCCAAAGTAATGAGTTTACCTGTGTATATGGGCCACTTAATTGCCCAACATGCCTTCTGAAATTCCAAAGGAAACCCCTGTGACACACTTTGAGTACAGTTTCGTTATTAAAATACACGAGATGTTTTTAAAAAGATAAAAATGTGCAACAAATTTGAGGATTGAGAATTCTTGGCTCATAGTTTTTTTTTGCATACTCAAAAATGCACCCAAACTTGATGGAGTGAAACAACTGAATTACCACACCAATTATAACTGTACAGCAGGCCTGTGCAAGTGTGAAAGCAAACCTAGAACAAAAAGCCACTATTTATAGATTCATTAACTGCAGAAGTAACTTGGGTAGTAAATGGATTACACAGATTTTACAGTTTGCTAATGAATCAATAAACTTTGCTGCTGCTGCTGCTACTGTTATTGCTGCTGCTACTGTCACTGCTGCTGCTGCTGCTATTAATACGGCTACTACTGTTATTGCTGCTGCTACTGCTACTGCTGCTGCTACTGTTATTGCTGCTGCTGCTGCTACTGTTATTGCTGCTGCTACTGCTACTGCTACTGCTACTGCTGCTGCTGCTACTGTTATTTCTGCTGCTGCTGCTACTGTTATTGCTGCTACTGCTACTGCTGCTACTACTGTTATTGCTGCTGCTGCTGCTGCTGCTACTGTTATTGCTGCTGCTGCTGCTACTGTTATTGCTGCTGCTATTGCTACTGCTACAGCTACAGTTATTGCTGCTGCTCCGGCTACTGCTGTTGCTGCTGCTACTGTTACTGCTACAGCTACAGTTATTGCTGCTGCTCCGGCTACTGCTGTTGCTGCTGCTACTGTTACTGCTACAGCTACAGTTATTGCTGCGGCTACTGTTACTGCTACAGCTACAGTTATTGCTGCTGCTACTGTTACTGCTACAGCTACAGCTACGTAACAGTTATTGCTGCTGCTACTGTTATTGCTGCTGCTGCTGCTGCTGCTGCTGTCGCTGCTGCTGTTATTGCTGCTGCTACTACTGCTGCTGCTACTACTGCTACTGCTGCTGCTGCTACTACTGCTACTGCTGCTGCTGCTACTGTTACTGCTACAGCTACGTAACAGTTACTGCTGATGCTACTGTTACTGCTGCTACTACTGTTATTGCTGCTGCTGCTGTTACTGCTGCTATGGCTACTGCTGTTGCTGCTGCTATTGTTGCTAATGTTCCCACTACCATAACTATTACTCAAGGGAAACATGATTGAATATTGAAATTCATTGGTATACAATTTCCCTTGCTTTATGGTGCCATAGCAAAGACCAGGTTATGTCAAAACCATCTAAATAGAGGGTTGGAAGGGCAGTCTATTAGTCCGAAACTACCAGATTTACTCATGGATGAGTAGATTTCACTAACAACTAGTCCAATGGACTACCCGACTAGAGAGAGAGCGAGAGCGAGAGAGAGAGAGAGAGAGAGAGAGAGAGAGAGAGAGGGAGAGAGAAGTAGTATCAGCGTCAACTCAACATAGAACTGTCAGTTTTTGACTAACACAAACGAAAAGTGATAATTTAAATTGTTTCTGTTTCTTGCAAGTTGTTATAAGTTTATTTAAAATAAATACACGTTGATAAATAGCATGGATGCAGCGATGTTTGCTGCTTATGATATGAACAGAACTGTTATAATTTTGAACCAGTAGCAGAATTGCTCACTGACTAGTAGCAAAGTACAAAATATAGTGGTCCGTATGCCTACCAAACAAAGCAAGGTTAATTTCGCCAAGTTCTGGAAATATACATGTTAAACATCAAAAACACTCAACAGAGCTGACCTATATAACACCTTCTATGTCACACAGTCACTATAGCAGGCTAAAAAAAGTGCTTTTGCTCGCATGCTATGCCTGCACACTAACCACTGGCACAGGAAAAAAATTGTGAGGAAATCCGAATGCTTTAAAATTATATTTGTAAACTAGGATGATATCTACTGATAAATCAAACATTGAAACAGTTTCACTAGCTGCAGGTCCCAGTGACCCGCTACTTCACTCACTACTTGCAAGAAAGTTATAAGGCATTGATGCGTAAACAAAACAAATTTGACCCAATTCGATTATCTCGATTATATCAATTTGATGGGCTCGATTTCATTGCCAAGTCAATACTGAAACGAAACGTATCTCACTGGGTGACGGTCCATCGTACCATGCTCTGAAAGATTTCCGCCTCGCGTGGCTCACAGTGGCTCACAGTGGCTGTTACTCGGCACTTGACCCGTGTTATATCACACACGATGATCTCTTTCACTGTGAACCCACATCTAAGCAAAGACTACAGCCGTTTATATCAGTGCTGTGTTTGTCATGGTAGACAACGCTGCTCCTAACCCTTAGGCACAGCATCTAAACATTGACCTTTGACGTCCATGGTAAGCAAGGTGTTTGGCCAGTGACCATATATCCTGAACATAAACGCTGTATGTAAAGTCAGCTGGAGTTAGTTATACGCTATTGTTGAAGTAACGCACGTGAACGCGCACACACGAGGGCGCAGGGGGTAAAAGCTTCCGTACACCGCAATATTGTAGCAGTAACACTTGTAACGGTGTCTCTAGATACGGCTAAGTAAAATTGCCTCCTTTCAATTTTCTAGTCTTTTGCCCTTTGACTGCCTAAACCATCTTCTATCCACTAAAACAAAATGGAGAGAGAGCGAGAGAGAGAGGAAGGGAGGGAGGGAGGGAGGGAGGGAGGGAGAGAAAGAGAGCGAGAGAGAGAGAGAGAGAGACCAAGAGTGGAGTGGAAATTGAATATACAGCTAAAGTGTGAACTATGGAAGAGCCACTCAGTGCATCTCCAACATCTTGAACAAAGTTACAAGAAAAATGCTCCCACGCAAGTAGGTACACTATAGTAGGTAACTAGGTAACAACCGGCAACCCCAAAGATTTCTTCCTGCATTCATAATGAAACTAATTTGGAACAAAGCACAGGTAACCAATAGAAATGGTCATCTGAGCTATAATAACTGAATGTTAGTTATGAGAAAAAAAAAGACAAAATGTTCTGATCTTTTGTCCCTACCACTACTAGTCCCATACGGTGTCTTCCCATTTCGCCAGTTTCCCCATTTCGCCATTTGCCATTTCGCCAGTTTCCCATTTCCCCACTTCGCCATTTTCCCATTGGGGGCAGCCCCATAGAACGAAGGTCTGATAGACCGAATATTGCAAAGGGTTAGGGTTAGAGTTAGAGTTAGGGTTAGGGTTAGGGTTAGGGTTAGGGTTAGGGTTAGGGTTAGGGTTAGGGTTAGGGTTAGGGTTAGGGTTAGGGT
>NW_014577736.1:98068-99846 GCF_000485595.1 Priapulus caudatus | reverse complement strand
AGTTAGGGTTAGGGTTATGGTTATGGTTAGGGTTAGGGTTCGAGTTAGGGTTAGGGTTATGGTTAGGGTTTATAGTGGCATCAATGGATGTGCGGCATATTCACGTTCGAATACGGCATCAGTGGATGTCCAGATGCGTAGCCTGGAGGCTAGGCGACCGATTCCGGACGTGTGGCCACTGCGTATTCGAATAAACCTTCGGTCTATCGGGCCTTCGGTCTATAGGGCTGTAACCTTCCCATTTCGCCAGTTTCCCATTTCGCCATTTTCCCACTTCACCAGTTTCCCATTTCGCCAATATTTTATGTTGCTTCCAACCCCTGCACGAAATTGATCCTTCCAGTTCTTAAAAAAGAGTCATTTCTAGGTCGTTAGGGTGAGGGTTAGGGTTAGGGTTAGGGTTAGGGTGCCTGTACATGATCCATATGTTTTGATATATGTACGATTTCGCCTTCTTGTTCTTCAAATAAATAGTTGACTCCATATCTAAAGATTCGTTATAATTTATTCATTACAGAGGCCTACTTGTAACCCACCTCGAACAAGGGGGCGGTCAGGGAGAAATGGCGGAATGGGAAACTGGCGAGATGGGAGGGAAAATGGCGAAGTGGGAAATTTTTAATGGCGAAATGGCAAATGGCGAAGTGGGAAATGGCAAAATGGAAATAAACCGTGCCATACAATCAGGAGTGTATAATGACAAATAATGACAAGTAATGACAATGTCATTATTATACACTCCTGATATAATGTATATAGACACAACCTTTATGTCACAATTTCATGGGTATATGTAAAATGGTTTTTGCATAAAAAGCAAGTATTAGTGATGCTAAATATTTCCTCTAAATCTTACATGATGAAACGTCTTTAACCTAAGTACACAGCAAAAAAACGTTGACTTACTGTATGAACATGAACATGATGTGCACACCACATGCAATGTGAGAATTGTCAGAGATTATTTCTATCAAGATAACGGCAAAATAGGAAGTATAAATTATAATGCAGCAATTTAATCACAAAGAGTGTTTAAAACTCCATCCTTAATCGCATCTAGGCTATTTTTAAATCGCATACACTATACCTATTAATAATAATTTTGCAATGAAATTGGTCACAGAAATCTGTAGTGGATCTAGAACTGATTTGTTAGTGAATGAGGAATCAAGGAAGGCAATTATCAACATCAGAAGTGAAAACCGCCCTTCCCCCGCAAAACACATGAAATTAAATCTAATTTGGTGGTATTGTGTAAATCATAACTTAATATCATCGGTCTAATTATCAATTTTAATTATTAATTTTTTAATTTATTAATTATCACGGTATTCATATAAACAGACAGTGGTTGTAGCCTCTCCGCTTTAGCCCACCGTTTGTATGCTCGTGATGACGATGATGATGCTAGTTATAAAGATGCCGCTAACGAGCCCATACATAACGTAGCAGATTAACTACGTACCTACCTATATCTCACGCTAGTGATGGGAATCGGCTGGAATTTCATAATCGATTATTGGTTTCCCTTAACCGATCGATAATCGATTATAATCGGATAATCGGTTAATAACTTAATAATAGCATAGATTTAATTTAATCTTACTTTGTATATATACAATTATACATAGCATTCAATATTATCATGTTTTATGATCATCATTCATGTATTAAAGCCGCACAATGCGCATCCAAACGCTAATTTCCCCAGTACTAGACTAGCAAATACTTCGTGTCATGCATAATCACACTACCTTATGACAAAATAAACTCTAGTT
>NW_014577736.1:93698-98043 GCF_000485595.1 Priapulus caudatus | reverse complement strand
ATTAGTTGTAATATAATAATGTAATAATATATGTATTGTAATTGTATAAGTGTTATCGTAGCATTAACATTAGCATTAACTTTACGATGTTTCTGACAACGGGCCCCTGCAGGACTTGTGCTCTACTTGTCATATCAATTCACACATCGTGAGTACAGTTCCTTGTTTGTTTGTTTTGGTATTTCCGATAATCGATTATTTGTTTTCATAATCGATTATCGAATTTGAGACTATAATTGATCGATTTTCGATTATAATCGATCATCGGGACATCACTATCTCACGCAGAATAGTAGTAGAATCCGACGGGAACGGGATTGTTTGGCAGAAGCAATATCTGGGGGTGGTACTATGCACAGAATATTTTCGATACTTGTAGGTGCAGTTAGATAAAGTTAAACCAAACTATGTTCTTACTCTGAGCTGTGCTATTCTATAAATGCTCATAGGCTCGTGCCAACTGCACTGAGTGGCAACCAACCACCACCACCCGTACTCGTCCTTCTCACCACTGTGTGTTAACATTCACACATTGTATACAACATGGGACGAATCTAGTACTACACAGCTACAGAATCAGCCAACATAACGAATGAATGGATGAAGCTTGCACGATAAAACACCACAATTACAAATGGGACAAACTGAAATCTAATTAGAACACTGAAATTCGTTCGAGCAGCTTTCTTGTTGATCCGCAGAGCTCTGCAACCAGGTAGGGAAGCCCTGATCAATACACGCCTTTGCGCGATCACAGCAGCAGCAGCACACACACGCGCTTAAACACATCAGGTGTAGCTTACATGTGATCGGTGTTGGTCTGTCCCAGTGCCTGTGAGACTTGGACTGCCAGGCTGCCATCCCTGGAGGAGGTGAGCTGCCGCGCTCGCTCCATTACCTGCGGGTGGTGGAAGAACGTTTTGCTCGTCATCGTAGATGGGTGCGGTGATGGCAGGGGCAGGTCTGGCAGCACTGTAGCGAAAAACACAGACACACGGGTTAGCATGCAGATCCTGTGAATACTGTACTTACATGAGATATTAAGATGACACGAGCATACAACAAAAATCATAACAAAATTGTATTGCTATTTTCTCATCTTTGATACAAAGCTTTGTGTTACTATAAAAGTATATAAACACGTAGAAAACCCCTAAACGCAGTAAATAGGTATAGATTTTCTTTTGTAATAAATACCCAAGTAATTTTTCTGACAGCCACTGATCTGTCAGAATATACATAAAAAATTCACCGCACATGCTGAACTTAATAAACTTCACCTATGGTAGCAGACACAGTGGTGCTTGAAACATTTTCTATGTATGAGATATATACAGTAGGCCAAGACTCCGGTGTGTATGCGCGTGCGTGCGTGTGACAACTGTGTGGAACAGAGTAACGCATCCTCTAGCACAACCTACTGAAATGCGTTATTCTGAGCTTGAACAATTGAGCATAGTTCTACATACCGCTTACACAGTTATTTTCATGATAATTTGGACAATACTTATGCTAGACACATTTTACTGCTCAATAGACATTTCCACCTTGACCTCTGCTATATATTCGCAGTTAGTGTACAGATACTGGCAAGTTGCGAAGCCTGGTGTCCAAAATTTGCGTACGTTTTATGTTTTTTATTGTTCATGCTTCTTTATTAATTTTAAAATTTAAGGGATACTGTAATACCGTCGAAAGACATAGAAGTAAATATACATGAATAAGCTATTGTTCTATTTTGGGATGCAGGCTAGCTGTACAAAGTTATAACGCTGGACTAGACAGTGGTAGCATTAGCCAATTACAGACAGTAGCGTAGAACGGAGTGACTAGAAACAATAGGTAGGCGTGTCTACAAATGTGGGTACATATAATCGCGTGTTCCACTAGAGACAGGATCGGAGAGAGATTCAGAAAGAGACAGTTAAGATATATATACTAGATTGGTTAGAGAAAGCTACGACACGGCAATAACCTCGTAAGTTGTGATGATTACTCGCGCACATCCACTGTACGCGTTTGCCCCGCTATGGGCTTATACATAGTTAAAGCAGTTCAATTAAAGAGAATGACGGAATACGTATATCATAGTTGTTATGTTCTTTATAATCTGTATTTGATAGACGTTAGCAAAGGGTGTAATCTAACACTCACGCGTAACCACTAATACGATCACGGGTAGAATTCACCTTCCCTATAATACTATATCCTAGAATTTTCGAGTACATTATGATAGTAAGTAGACTCGAGATCCCTGTTGGCTGCGACTCTCTCTCGTTTTGTGGCCAGTATGTTGCTTCCGGTCGCCGCTGTGTAGCACCATTGTAGCGCTGACTCATTACGTCAGTACTACAGAGTTTACTACATCCAGCGTGAGGTGGGCACAGGTGGGGGTCATCACTATGGCAATCAATAACAGACGCCATTCATTCCATTTGTCAATCATTGACGGAAACACGCGAGGTTTCCCGAAGCTATCCTAAAGCGAGAGAGAGTCGCAGCCAACGGTGGCCGAGATGGCTACAGATATTTTTATTATTTATTTGTAATTCATTTTCATTTCAAATTCATTTTCATTTCAAATTCATTTTCATTCCAAATTCATTTTCATTTCAAATTCATTTTCATTCCAAATTCATTTTCATTTCAAATTCATTTTCATTCCAAATTCATTTTCATTCTCAAAGTTCATTCGCGAGGACGCAATCGCGGTGCAAGATGGCTACGGATATGGTGGGGGCGGAGTGACGTCCCTTCCCTTGTGGGCGACTCAACAAACCTGTCAAACAGAGAACAAACGCCATTTGTAAATGTTTTGTCTTGGTTATGATCGGTAGATTAAGTATAAGTTTTTGATGTATTTCATGAAAACACACATCTTTATCATTAATATAAATATCAATTTCACTATAATTGCCCAAGTTTCTTTGTGTAAAGGTGTTCATTTTCATCTTAATGCCTGAAAGTTTATGGAGATGGGTCTGTGCTCGTAGATACTTACATATCAAACCAAACTTCACCCCCGGGGTTAACCACTTACAGGCGCGTGTTCAATTACCTGTTGAATGACACATAAGTAAATAAGATAGCGATAACCTAAAGTTCTGTTTGGATTACTATGGTCAGTGTCTAAAGTTGTAACGCAGGCGAATAGACAGGGACGCTGGACAGGCGGTAGAATGAGCAAATCTATAGACAAGCATTGTCAGTACGGACGCGACTAGAAAAAATAGGTAGGCGTGCTACCTATGTCAGTATATAACGCGATGTTCGACAGAGAGACGGACAAGGGAAGTTGATTAGTGTTATACCAATCTACAGCATAAACGTATTGGTTTGAGAGAGCTACCTGCACAAGCCTAAACCTCGTAAGTTATTGCTGAGGTTACTCGCGCGCCCCCCACTACCATCACCCTCAACTGTACGCGCCACTTGCACGTTATGGGCGGATGCTAGTTAAATGCTCACAATGCGCCATCAAACGCTAATTTCTCAGTTACTAGTCTTCAAGACTAGCAACATACTTCGTGTCATGCTAATCACACTACTTATGACAAATAAACTCTAGTTGCTACCATTTCACTGCGCGTTTGCCCTTTTTTAAAACCCACAGAGAAAGGGTGAAAAACTGGCCATTTGCCGAAACGCCGACTGTTTTTGCCAAAACCAAGTATAGCCTCGAAGTGGTGACGTGACGTCACATGTTTTTATCTTTGCTGCGCCCGTACCGCTGTACGCGCAGCCGCCTGCACGGTTGCTTGGGGATGGGAAAACTGTCAAACAACATCGGGAGAATTTCAACAGACATTGGGAGGTATTTTTCAAAATACCTTGTTATAAGACAACGTGCAGTGAAATGGGAGGGAACTAGAGTTATGTTTGTCATAGGTAGTGTGTATTCATGCCATGCCACGAAGTGTTTGCTAGTCTAGTACTGGAGAAATTAGGTTTGGATGCGCAGTTTGTGAGCTTTAATGTATTGACGCTATATTAAAGAGATTCATGAATACGTGTCATACTATTCGTTATAGTCTATGGTTAGTCTGCACTCACTTAGACGCTAAGCAAGGTGTACACACACACATCGCGCGTAACCACTCATACGATCATGGGTAGCTAATATGGCTTCCCCTATAGTGCGGCCATTTTGGAGCCTAAAACCAAAAACATGGATCGGAAAACCATAACCCACACAAATACTCTAAGAATCAATTAATAAAATCACAAAAGAGGAAAGAGGTAGCAGTATTTAAAGTACGCGATAAAAAGATAAGCTGAGAAATATACCGGGACACGCCTCGACGGCCCGTTTGTTTACATTTTAAGCCTTTTGCATCCGCCTGTA
>NW_014577736.1:74975-93673 GCF_000485595.1 Priapulus caudatus | reverse complement strand
ACCAACGAACAGATAACGATATTGCGTTTGGAGGGAGCCTAACCTGCCACAGCACCTAAAACCTCGTAATGTTATGGAGGTTACTCGCGCTACCTATACTCATACTGCTACGCAGTTCGCCCACGCCTTATGCGGCCGGGATGCTAGTTAAAGGCTCACAATGCCGCATCCAAAACGCCCGTCTAATTTCTCCAGTACTAGTTCTAAGACTAGCAAATGACCTTCGTGCTCATGCCATAATCAACACTACCTTAGGACAAAATGAAACTCTAGTTGCCCTCCCATTTCACTTTTAGCCGTTTGCATTAAAACCCACAAGAAGAGGCCTGAGAAAACTCGGCATTCTGGGCCCGCAAACGCCCACCGACCTGCTTGCCATAACAATATAGGCTCGATGATGGTGACCCGTTGGACGCCGTGGCACATGTTTTTATCTTGCTGCCGCCCTACCGCCTGTACCGCCCAGCACCGCCTGCCAGGCCGCTGCCGGGCTTGCCCTTGGCGATCAAAGTGGGCAAACTGGCAACAACATCGGAGAATTTCAACACATTGCGAGGCTATTTTCAAAATACCTTTTATAAGAACACACCGTGCCAGCGGAAATGCCCCGGAGGAACTACGAGTCTTATTTTGTACATAAGGTAGCTGTGATTATGCCATGCCCCCACCGAACAGTGTTTGCTGTCTCAAGTACTGCCGAGAACATGTAGCCCGTTTGTGCGCATGCGCATTGTGAGCCTCTCTCAAGTACTACGCCCCTATTAGAGATTCACATGCAATAACGTTCATAGCTATTCGTGGTAGTCTATTGGTATATCTGGCACTCACTTAGACGCCTTAGCCAAGGCTGCTACTACACACACTCGCCGCCGTAACCACTCATACGATCGATAGGCCAGTAGCTAATAGGCTTCCCTATATGCTGCCGGCCATTTTGGCAGTAAACTAAAAACACGGATCGGACAAACCAGTAACCCACACAAATACTTAATAAATCACATTAATAAAATCAAAAAGGCGCAAAAGGCTAGCAGTATTAAAGTACGCGATAACCCAAGGCATAAGGCGGGCCCTTGAGAAACTATACCGCGCGACACCGCCCCCCTCGACGCACGCCGTTTGTGTACATTTAGCCCTGTTTGCCCATTCCGCCTTGCGTACCGGCCCGAGGTATTTTCCATTCGCCCTTGCTAGCTTAATTGTTACATTATTTAATCTCCCGCCTGTATCCTTTTAGCCGCCTACTGTCATACCTGCCCCCTAGCCTTTTCCCTTTTTGATCTTTATTAATTGATTTATTAAGGTCGGTATTGGTGTGGGCTTACTGGGCAACCTCCACCCCGCCCGGGCACACACACTTTTCCGATCCATGTTTTTAGTACTCCAAATGGCGCGCCCTGTACATGAGTTGTGGTTTGAGTATGATAGTACATTCGAGAGCCCAGACCCATCTATAACTTAAGAGTAGCATGAAAAATAACACCAATATCTACCACAAAGAATTGCCCCAATTATGAGTGATCAGATTAATATTTTATAATCTAATGAGCTAAAATGGTTTTTCATGCCGAAAATCACATCAGCAAAACTTACGCTTATCTACGATCGATAAACCAAGAAACAAAACACTTTACAAATGCGCATCTTGCGTTCTCTTGTTTGAAAGGAGTTTGCTTGCATCCCACTTAAGGGGAAGCTGACGTCACTCCGCCCCACCAATATCCGGCCCTACGCCATCTCGGCCCCACCGCCGATTTGCCGGCCTAAAATGAAAATGAATTTGGAATGAAAATGAATTTGAAATGAAAATGAATTTGGAATGAAAATGAATTTGAAATGAAAATGAATTTGGAATGAAAATGAATTTGAAATGAAAATGAATTTGGAATGAAAATGAATTACAAATAAATAATAAAAATATCCGTAGCCATCTCGGCCACCATACAACAGGGATCTCGAGTCGGTTTTCAGCAAAAATTCCAGATTTTCACCGCTCATTATCTCAGCGTAGGAGCATCGTAGGGACAAGCGGTTTGTTTTATATCAGTAAGATAGGACAGCTGATCAATACTACTGCAAAGAATCGTCAAAATAAAACGCCAAAGTTTCTTAATTCGACTAATACTGCGACTTGGTTTCAGCATTTCACCGTTGTACGCTCTTAATAGTATATATACCTACAAATTCCTATAATCACGCGTGCATTCATATGTGTCATAACACAACAGCGAGTTTCAAAATCTTTATTTTTGACCGCTAACATGACACCATGTGATTATGCTGCCACCCTTGACAAAGTTGCGCTTCTGCCAATTTATTTTTGATGATTTTTTATGCTGGACCCATTGATTTATTGCTGTTTTGTAGGTAATACACGGTGAGTGGCAAATTGCGGGTAAAATAGTGTTAGACAATGTGTCCGGGGCACGAATAAAATTTCGCAGGCAGTTCTACATTCTCCAGTGAAATACATTTTATAAATAACAAAACTAGATAATTTAGCTGTCAGCTCAAGTGATATACTATTACTACTAATCTGATCAATGAAATAAGAAACAATCATCAATTATTTACAAAATTGAACTATATGAATACTGATTGTCCAACGGTACAAACGTTAGTTAGTTCAGTCAATGTGGATATTTCCTTTTGGCTTTCATTATAATTTGATTTGTTAAGAAGTATCACTATCAGCTAAAAGCATCAGCATCTAAGATTATTGCAACACATGATATAGCATACAGATTACAGACTTGTCAAGTATCGTCAATATATATTATATTTCTCTCCTACAAAATTAAATGTCACCAATTAATAAATAAAAATAATGAACAAAAAGCAATATGTAAAAAAAACACATGAAATCAAGTGTGTTGCACGTTTTAGTAAAACTTTTACACACGCAGTTTTTAGAAGCTAGAATACTAGAAAAACTAGTTTCATGGGAATTTATAATTATATAGACTATAGTGATAAATTTGCAGACGAGCGGGCGTATTGATGTCTGTAGCAGAGACTTATTCTGAGCATTTAATTTTAAGGATACTCTCAACCTTTTGCACGGGTATTGCTCTAATAAATATTAAACGTTTATTGATGAATGAATCGAATCAATCACACGTTTTATTTATAGAGGAGATATCTCTATGCGCAAGCCAAAAAATTTCATGAAATTTCCAGCTCACATAATTATGTTACCACACAAATTTTGAATTTTTATATAAAAATGGCATTTTGGATATTTCTCAATTACCACCAGAGAGTGAGGAAGCAAAATTTTCGCCACAGGTTAAGCACAATATGTACCAAAATAGCGCATCAGGATTTTTCTTTAAGTTTCATTTTTACTGAGAAAAATAAAAAAAACTGCTTAAAAATCAAGTTGTGTGTTAGAATTGAAAATTTTAGCGAATAAAACGGCAAAAGTTCTAATAAAATACGGCACTTAATAACAATCCCTGACGCACTTTTTAACAGCAATATGTTACCATTAAAACGAGTGTAAAATTAAATTAATCCGAGATGTAATCACAGAGAAATATCCATTTATACATCAGCTAATATGTAAGAAATCGAAACGGAGAAATCGGCCCAAGTATAGAGAACATGGGTCCCAATAAAACCAATGTGCCTAACCCTAACCCTAACCCTAATTCTAACCCTAACCCTAACCCTAATCCTAACCCTAACCCTAACCATAACCCTAACCTATTATATAATATTATATAAATATATAATGAATAATATTATATAATATTAATGATATAATATTATATTTATATTGATGTAAATGACATTGGTTTTATTGGGACCCATGTTCTCTATCCTTGAACCGAGAAATCAGCGTTTTTCTATTTTTCACAATGATCGACCGCCTGTGTGCAAAATGGGTGAGCGTATGTGAAACATCTACTGTTAGTAACACGGTGTTAGTACTTACTGTGACATATCCATGACTAACAGTAACTGACACCACTAAATTGGTAATATGTTCCATGCACCTTGAGAAATTGTGAGAAATTACGAGGTTCAAATACCACCGCACTTTCATGCAAAACGCGCGTACGATGTGTATTGTGTAGGTACTGCATGCCGTTACTAAGGCTCAAGGGGTCGTTGTCGTAACAGGTACTACAGATATGTACCCGAGGTACATATATGTATACACAAAGTGTACCAGACTTGTAGTACAGAAGTGTACCCTAACCCTAACACTAACCCTAACCTTAAACATACCTCATATAAAAATATAAACATAATACTAAACAACCTAAAACTACCTCGGGTACATATCTGTAGCACCTGTTACGACAACGACCCTTCGTGCGTGCCTAAGGCTCATAAGGTCTATGTCCCCCAGGGTACTGCTGATATCTATTTCATATCTAACCCCCCTTCAGTGCTCGAAATAAGAAAAAGAATGCCGTTGTCCTGCAGACAACCCAGGCATCAAATCGCGTTGTCCGCAACAATTTCTGGTTGTCCCAAAAAATATCCCCAAATATCCTATTTTCAATCACATTTTTTAATAAGGGGGGCCAAAAACAGCGAACAGCGCAAAATAGTGGAGGACTTAATATTTTACTGGCTCCTCCGCCTCCCTCTCCACACCCTACGACTCCTCTACCTCTCATCTCTGCAATCTTTGTTATTGGGCGTTCATGCGAAGAGAAGCGACATTTTTGATCATTGTTCTCGGTGCTTGTTCGCCAAGATATGTGCAAGTTGTTGTCAGTGGCGAATCTAGGATTCCAAAGGGGGGGTAAAAAAAATAAAAAAAAAAAAAAAAAAAAAAAAAAAGTGGCCGGGGTATGGGGGTCCTCCCTCTCAGAAAATGTTAAAACTTGCTGGTTTGCTTGGTGTCCCAAATCGAGTTCAGCCTCTTCATAAGATCAGACAAAACCTGACATATACCAGTGTTGAAATAGCAGCTGTCCGGCATATTTTTATATTGTTCACCGATTAATAGACGGATAAACGATTCTTGATGAGCTAGAAAACACTCGATTTGACAAGTATGAACAAATGAACATCTATTGTGCCAGCTACGCCTACAGCCAGTTGGTTGGAATTGATTGTCAAGTTCAGGATGCAAACATATTGAACGCAAAAGGTTATATACCATAAGATTAATTGGGTACTATAACACGGCGTATATAAGATAGCCGAGTCGGTTAGAGTTAGTGTTAGGGTTAGGGATAGGGTGACTGTTTGTATTTGTGGTGTGGATTGCCGTACCCGTAAGCCTCGAGACCATTTAAGATACGGCTGGGCAGCGATATGCGTACGTGTGACTGCCGTACCGTAGCCTGCGAAGCAGTTGGGTTAAGATACACGGCTGCGCGTACCCGTAGCCCTCTGCGTATAAAAAAACGTGTATTATTGTTTGAAGCTTGTCTTGTGTATCGCACTCAGCATGGCGCTAATGATATCTTAGACGTGGCGGGTGCATTTTAGGCATGCTATGGACGCAATGCCGGTGCCAGATGGACAGGGCCCGAAAGACAAATTCAATTCGCGTCAGAAAAAATTATAAATAAGAGTGCGTTTTTTCGTCCTTTTTTCTTGGTTTGTCCACTCGGACAATGTCTGCAGACTTGTTAGGTATTGTCCGGCGGCAAATTCTGGTTGTCTGCGGACAACGGGACAATCGGCTTATTTCGAGGCACTTGCCCTTGATATCTAAATTGATTCGACTGCCACCCCCCTGATATCTATTTCATATCGTAACCGCACCGCCGGCCGCCTTGATATCTAATTGATATCTTGATCGCACCCCCCCTTTATATCTCTTTTATATCACGACATTAATGACATTAAAGTTGGGAACGCTATTATGTGCTTAGTGTTTTCAAGTTGGTGTAATCAGTAATATATCCACTATTATGTGCGACTATATTTCGCTATATTTTTTTCAGATTGTGCCCATTTTTGAGCAATGACTTCGAAATACTGGCTTTAAGAATTTTTAGCTGTTCATAGGTAGTGTGAAGACGGTTTCTTGGAACAGAGAGACGGTTAAGGGAGATATATGTGGTGTGGAAATGAGTAAGATAATGGGGTATAAGTACTTTGTTTGAAGGAGAAGTCAGAGAGAGTTGGTTGGAAATCGTGATCAGGTCAGACTGTTTGGTGAGCATCTTTTCTTCATCCCAAATTACATTATAGATACACTCTGGTGTAACGACCCAGTTATATTTTTTATCACGTGTTCATCAAGTCAAGTACACATTCATTAAAGTCACAAAGTCATTTAAGTTTCTTTTAAGCTTCTTCTAATTCGTGTTACTTTAATCAATGAAATGAGAATCCCGAGTATGCCAATACATGATTGTAAATTTTAAAACCATACACAGCAGCGGATACAATATCTGCACTACTACTGTGTATGACAATTTTTTTCTCATTCTTTTTCATTTCCAAATTCCATCCATGCCTATATTATAGTTATATTTCATTTACATAGTGAAATATTTCCTATATTCCTAAAACGATCATTTTCACTACATTAAATATATTTATCAGCATACAGTAGACGTCATTATAAACTGCTTATGCCTAATATGGCACATGATATTTATCACACTTACTACAAACACTGATTTTTCTAAAGCCTCTAAGGCTCTTAGGTAATTAAGGGCCTTAAGGTATATTAAACCATTTTATATAATCCCATTTACCCACCATTAAAACATTTAGCTTATCAGAAACTTTAATGCTGTGCAGTAGAATTGATGGACATTTTGAGATGTGTATGAGGCAGCTATTCAAGCTAATTCTATTAATTCAATTAATTCTATTTAATAGCTAACATTATAAGAGCACAATAAATCAGTACTTGTTTTTGAGTAATGACCCAGATGCATTTTAATTTAACCAGGAACTACACTTTTAGTTTTCAAGTACATATCCTTCGAAAAAAAATCTTGCGAGGCAGAGAAATCTGTTCTCTTTTGCCTTACGACACGAGTTAAGCCTACGAATGCAATGAACACTGACTGCGTGCTACGCCCGTTTACACGTTATCAGAAGTAGATAAATACTTCTCACGTTATCAAATCACATCCTAGTGATTGTAAATCGAGCGAAACGTACGCATGTGCAAACAGACACTACAACATGTGACTGATCGATACGGCCCTGCAACAGTTATTGGAGTTCCCTAGACAACTACCGTTCTAAACAATCACAGCGACTTACGAATTACGATACAATAGCGGAATGCAGCACTTATCACGTGTGCATGAACATGTGGGTGTATGTGACAATAGAGCAAGGAGACCATAGACCTGCTCTAATCAAATCGAAACGCTCTCTCATACGCTCGCTAGCCGAGCCTCCTGTCGTTTCTGCGCAGCTGAGGGGAGGGAAAGTGAGAGCTCGCGCAAGCAATCTTGCTCCTCCACACGCTACGCAGTGCGCCGCTGCTACAGTATTTACAGCGTTCGGTAGTAACCGAGGAATAAACTTGCTTTAGCCTGACCATCGTGCGCCGGCGCAGCAGACGCTGCTTCCATGCAATGGGAAACAACGTTCACACGACGCGCTGCGCGAATGAAAAACGGTAAGGCCATTCACGTAGTCATAGACTTTCCTCTGCTGCTGGCATGCAGCCAGCAAGGTCTGGTGGATGCCTAACCGCTTAGCCAAGCGCTTGCAATGTAACCTAGCTGATGTGTAACACTCAGATACGACACTACTATATAGTCTATGACTCTCTGACGGTCACAACACCTCATCTCGTTTGCATAGTTACGAGCGTTTACGTGACAACGGAATAAACACTTGATTGTGAACTGCTTTGTCCATGACAAAATGCAAGGTTAATATGCCAAGTACTCATTGAGGCACATTCGGATTAGCTCATCCGTTTACATCGCCGATACATAATTTAAGCAACTTCAAATATTCAATGTTTGTCTTATTCAATCACATTTACTCTTCAAATATGCATACACACACATGTAAGTGCGTGCACACATTTGTGATGGAATCTTGATATCGTTTTGGACACAATACAGAACATTCTGGACAACAGAAGCCTGACCAGGCTGCGAGACTTAACGTAAATGCACACTTTAATATATTCTTATATCTTTTTAATTAAATACATTCTTAATTACACACGTCATTCTGGCTGTTTCTTGGAGACAAAAGGTCGTAATTTTGCAGCTCAATTCGGCAGAGGGTTATATCAAAAGCATTTATTCTCGATCAGCGCGTAAACACGGTGTGTGTAGGGAGTGAGTTTACAGTCACACTCTCTCAGACAAAATAAACCGAATAGCAGGTTCATGCAGCCCATAACGATAAGTTCTGACAAAATTAGTCTCATTTCCTTAAGCAATTAAATGCACCAGACATGTATTGCTAAAACGGTATATTATGTTTTATTTCAACAGATAGCTGGTGAACGAATAAGATTCCAAATTCATGGTGAAATGTTTAACATGTAAAATCATGGAAAAACATGACCCTTGGTTCCTTACATATTTTCAGTTAAAATGGATTAAAATTATGGTACATAAAAATTTCATGGTTCAATATACCTTGGAAATATTTTTAAAAGCAGTCAGGTATAAATAAAATTGTACTTTTATGATTAGCCTACAGTCTATAACATGCAAAATAAATTAACAGAAGCGCAACATTGTCAGGGTGGCAGCACAATTGCTGGGTGACGGTGTCCTGTCAGAGGTCAAAAATAAGGATTTCGAAATGCACTGTCGTCTTATGACAAATGTGAATGCGTGATTATAGAAATATGTAGGTATACTATTATTAATGCACCACCTATCATAATAGACATCATATTTACTGAGAAATGCATATTAATCTTAGTCTTGCATTATACATTTAATAAATTTCCTTTGATCTTTCATCCTTTAATTTCCTTCCTTTTTTCCTTTTTTCATCCTTTACTTTCGTCCTTTAATTTTTAACTAGAAAATTTGCAATAGAAACAAATATAGTCTAATACTCTATTAGACACACAAAACGTGAAGCTTGGATTGTGAAATTAGTTAGAAAACAATAAAGGTATAATAGCAAATAACTCGATGACTGATTTTGTGTCCATTAAGAGTTCAAAGGCCTATCTGGCAATCAGAGGCATCAAAGTTCACATGTTTGAAATAAACAGTGATTTACGACAGCTTACAATCGTAGGGATGAAACTAACTGAATAAAATCAGACCTGATGGAAACTGGCACACCGTATACGACAGACGGACATCTCACGACAGCCACAAATTTTCAAGAATGGCGTTTCCTCTCTGAAACTCGAAACCACAACTTACAACGGTTACATCTAGGTAGATCGACGCATTTTTCATCAACAAAATTTATGTGGCATACAAATGCTGTGTGTACTAAAATATTTAAATAGCTCTATATAAGGCATAAGAGAATTATTTCTTGCAAAAGATGGCATTGCCCAAGTCACTAGTCGAAAATTCTATATATATATGCATTAATGGAAATAATATATTAATTAAGAAATAAAAGAGTAAACAGGATAAGAAAAAGAATCGAGCCAGTGTTAGTGCGTGCGTGTGTGCGTACGTGTGTGTGTGTGACCGAGAGAGTGAGAGCAGTAGGTTTGGTTACCAGTAATATGGGGGGAGCGTTCAACCAGCAGGCGTGGTATCAACAACTCGCGCAAGCAGCTGCGAGTGGCGAGCTACTTCTAAATAAACGCGTCTTGGCCTGATGCCTACGAGCAGCACAAAGCACTACGCTGCTGGCTGCCAACCAGGGGAAAATGCAATGAGGTGCAGGACACTCGCTGACAAGAAATGTTGTCATGACATACACGTCATGGCAGGGGGCAACCACCGGCTAGTCTTCTTTCCACGCAACCAATGTCGCCAGGAGCACATCTTTGCTCTCAGAAACGGTCTTACTCTATAGCGTACATGACTAGTGAATCAATAATTGCAAGAGCACACCAACCAAGTTACTATGACGACCCGATTAACGATTAGCCCTTCGCACGTAAACTATTGTATTGAATACGAATAACAAAACTATTGAGTTCCTTGTAACCGTTTCCTTCAAATACATAGTCAAGCGTATATATATATATATATATATATATATATGTCCTCTCAGACATGATAACCACATTTACGTATGGTTTTTTCTTCCTAATATACATTAGTACTTGTTTTAAAGACTGGATAGCATACGTGTCCATTAAATGTTGCGCTCCAAACATTTTTTATAAAAGACCTTAACAGCACGTGGTCCAATCAACCAGCGAGCTGTAAAATTCTTATTCAGTGGATTAAAATTAGTTCACAAGTTTTACCAAATATATTATCGTTTTCAATCAAATGATCCACGCTCAGGTTGGCGGCAATACGAATCAAATCTGATAAATGTCTGTAAGTAGTATTGCATATAAACATAACGGCCTCTCCTATCCCTACTAAAGTGCCAAGACTCTATAGAGCAGCCAACTAGATAACATATCGATTCATTACTGGCAGGCACTCCATTTCTACAGGGGGTGATCGGCATACACTTTTATTAATTCTACAGAAAGGTGGTTACAAGAACATACAGACATACACTATCATTAAGTCAGGCCAATTGAAATCGTCTAACCTGCCAGTGACATTGAGATTATTTTATCTCAAGATTAATTGGAGGGAAGTTGGGCAGGCTTGTTTAGAGGTGTTTACATGAGTGTTTTTGTGTAGAAAACTAAGTAAATTTATCACAACATTGTATGTTGAAGACCATTAAATAGAACAACCTTAATCTAGTTTAAACATCATACCAGATGCACAGTTGCAGTATTAAAACAACATTAAAATGTTCTCAGAGCAAGAAATGAGCAAAGCCCACAAGCATTTTTGAAACTTCGCCATTGTGAGGCTATTGCGTTTAAATGCACATGAAATGACAATGAAATAACTGCAAAAACGTGGCTGTACACTCATGCAAGTTTCTAGCACATACAAAATACAGAAATTAATTGCGCAAGTAATGTATATATATATATCTGTATGACCACCGACCATTAAATTCTACCTCGTGTTAAGGTCGATATAAATTTCAGATTTTCATATTAGTTTCATCAATCTAATCTGGTAGTTGCATTTGGTTTTTAATTGGTGGAGTGAGATTACTGTTTCAGTGTATAGGTCTAGAACTTCTGACGTTTTATGGATCAAATCAAGTAGAACTTTCAACTCTTTAAAGATATATATTATAAACTGGCCATTACCGCCTGTCTAATTTCCCCTCAGAAGAAACTCTGTATGACACCACTAATTTACCTGAAAATCGTATGTGTTCTTCAAAAAAGTTCTTTGAATACGACACGATTTCACAGTTTTCTCAACAATTAGCAACTGAGCGGCGAATGTTTATTATCGGATTAGTGTTCCATTGGGCCACCCTTAAAAAATTGTTTGTTTCCCCTTTACCCTAGGTGAAAAATCTTTTTTATTTTGTTTTGACAAGATGTGTGTATACATGTATATTGTATATGTTTTTTCGGAACAAAAATATTATTTTTTTTTTGCTAAACGAAATAATTTTTGTTTTGTTTTAATCGGCCAATAAAATGTGTCGAGTAGCGGCGTTTTGGCGAGTCGGTCGGTAAAGGGGAAACAAGCAATATTTAACCTTAGGCCTTGCCTATGACGGAATGCTGGGGGCTGTTGGGGATATTAGGCATCGAATTGTATTCAGCGTGTAGCGTTTCCAGCGTGCTAGAAATAAATGTGTGCTCACGGCGAGCTAGCAGCTGATTTTAGCTGTGTTGCCATCATGTTCCTGATGATAAGGAAGCGAAACAAGTGCTGTTACTGTGCTTCCCTAATATCTCCAACAGCCCCCAGCATCCCGTAGTTACAACCTGGTGCTGCCGCCACATATCAACATGGGCCGCTCAGATGCGAATTGTTGGGAAAACTGTGTGAAATTGTGTCGTATGCAAAGAACTTTTTTGAAGAACACATACGATTTTCAGGTAAATTGGTGGTGTCATATGATTAAGGGAGAATCATCGACGAAAACAAGGTAAAGTTCAGGGTTCTCCCTACGTTGCGCAAACGGGGCGCGCGCGCCCCGTTTGGGAAAACTCCCCCCTGTTTGAATCGTTGCGCCCCGTTTGAATTACCTCCGCCCCGTTTAAATTCCACCACAATAAAAGTTTGCCAGCGCGGGAATCAACGTCAAGAATTGCCGTTCGACCAGGACACCCGACGCGTGTATTTTTACCGTACCACGCATGCACTGCAGACAGTACACAAGTTAACCTGTAACTAACTGTACACCGACTCGGCTATCTTATATATAAAGAACCCCAAAATACCGTCTATGGTGTGGTGGCGATTTACGCATTAATTAGTCGTACGGTAAAAATACACGCCCCGGACCCCTAGTTTCCCCCTCCCTCCTCCCTCCCCTGTTTGAATTTCATCCTGGGGAGAACCCTGAAGTTTGAATATATTTATTCACATATATTGATAGAATATTTACAAGTTGAAAACTATGCAAAACGCTGTTAAAACGGTGTCATACTCTTCTCTATTATGTGCTCTTGATATTATTCAACTATTACCCTTAAAAGATCACGATGAAAAAGTACCATAGCAGTGATAGCACATCAGTCCATTTAAAATATAGTACATTTAAAATGAGATAGTGGCACCCTGTCAACTAGAGAACCAATTATTAGCAACTATTAGTGTTGTCAATCGGTTGTAATTTCGTAATCGATCATCGGTTAGACCCAAGTAACCGATGATCGGTTAGGCCAAAACAAAATATAGGTGTGGATACGGTTTCCCGACTGACCCTATTTATTCCCAGCGACCCTAAACATTTTATTGTCAATTTTCTTTAAAGTAAAAATATTTAAAAATATATATATAAAAAAAAAATATATGAATTGGACAGTTCCTGCTTCAAAAGGCACAACACACATCCTTCGGACATGGTTCGTAAATAAAATATTTCAAGAAAATAAAATGTTTTCCCTACCTACCCTATTTTTTTCCGGCATGTAACGGTTATGTATGTTAATAAAGGATAACTTGTATAGTAGTGATGATATCTCTGATTCTCATCACTTTTCTAAGTTTTCTTGTTCAGGTTTTACATTTATTTCGATTTTTTTTCCTTTCCGATGAAATTGATTATGGATTTTGATAACCAAGCGCTTGGTTTGAGCCACTGTTCAACCGATGATCGAGTATAACCGATGATCGTGACATCACTAGCAACTATAATACTAATACAAGTATCATTATTTCTTATACATATAACACACACATATATATATATAGGGCTCCCTCTGGATGAGGCTGTGCTTTTTTTTAAACTTGTGCTTTTTTTTAAACTTTAAATTGTGCTTTTTTGCTTTTGTGCTTTTGTGCTTTTGTCAAAACTTTAAATTGTGCTTTTTTTTAAACTTGAGCCACCAGTTATTTTTAGCCACCACTGAAAAAGTATATTGTTCACTTTATTGTATGTGCTAAGTATAGGACTATGGTTCTCACATTTATTTCATTTCTTTTGTCTTACGTGTTTTAAACGCTGTTATCATTGGTTGATGATAAATAAAACGAGTACGACCATCAGCTAAAGAGTTTATTACTTTAAAGACTGAACTTATTGATGATAACAGCGTTTTTTACATCCCAAAATGCGTGGCTGTGTGATGTTCACAATTGCGATCGCAGAAGAATTGGCGACATGGCGTTTCACAGCCCGCTGTGCCGTTCTAGTTGTCACTCTGCAAGGAAGCCTTAACACCGACCGGAACATTGTTGCCTAGTTATTCCTTCGGCCAAGAGGCCAAAATTCACGACATAGGCAAAATTCTTCACAAAATTTAGAAACTAGAGGTCACCTACCAAGGCATTTAACAGGTGATGGGTGTGGGGAAAAGAGGTGTACGAAAACATTTTTTTAAATAAAGTAATCAAGTAAAAATAAACCAATGGAGTTTAGTTTACACAAAACTAGGTTGTTTTATTTAAAGCCTAGTTTAAAATACGACTAGGTTACGGAATTTGCTAGTAATTACACGACACTGCAATTTGATGATTTCATTATTCATTCGTAATTTTGTAATCAGTTAAATTCGCCAATTATATCGTCACTTAGTGTAGTAAAATCGGCACTGTTGTTTATTTAGCGCATTTTGCGAAGGTGGCGAATGCCAGCGGTAGCCCTGTATATATGTGTATATATATGGATACACACATGAGACTGAGCGAGCAAACTGACATGTGAAACAATTGTAAATCCAATCGTATCAATTTCTGCTATTCACGATGCTCCCATTGTAGTAACCTGACCCTAACACCGTGTAAGGGGGACAAAAACAGATATGATTCCAAACCGGTCACTGGTTCCTTGCCCAATTCAACTGACGGTGCGAATGGACGATCTACAATGTTTATAAAGCACAGCTGGCTCTACACTACAGAAATCCTTGCAACTAGATACAGGGGTTATAAGTCAAGTTCAGTTCGTGAAAGTATAAATACCTATACATATTTCAAAATAACACTCAAAATTTAGGCCCGAACGCTCAAAACATCGGAGCATGCACGGAAGATACATGTAAGTTTTGCGTACTGTACATATAGGTGACTGACTTCGCCCCAGATGGCAGCCTACTCCAGCCATCTGCAATACACGTACTCGTACCAAACATGTCGGCCAATATCGACTAAAAACAAGACATAGGAAATAAGGGGGACAGCGGAGAACTTCCCACTGCCCGGACATACGTAGCCGATGCTAATGTTTAGGCAGGCAAACAATTAACTCCCGGCTATGAACAAACGATGGCAACACAATGAAGCAAAATGGCAGATACTTACAGTCACTGAGGCTCACAATCCCAGCCAGGGTCATGATCGGAACGTTGGGTATCTCCCCGTTCATCTTGCTTTGATGTTAGAACAAGTCACACTAAAAATACAAGGTAAATCCAGTATGTTTAGGTGCCTACATTCGCCACAAATTGCCCATCATTACCTACAAATTCAAGACAGTAATAATGGAGGCAGGCCATTTTGTGAACGAAGATGTGCTAGTGCTGCCATCAAGTGTACCGAATCGACACTATATTTTAATACGATACATTGGGACGTTCAAACCAACAAACACTTCCAAGTTATAAACATTGGGAAAACAATTTAAACGCACGTTCTTTTTACACACATCTTAAAATGCGTTACATATACAAAGTAAATAAATAAATAAAACAAGCAATTAAGTTTTCGTGAATGCAACAACAAAATGATTATACTTATATAAAATTAAGAGATGCAAGTGTACCATTTCACATTCTATACTGCAAGCACAATTACGCATAATGCAAATTTATTTCATTGCAATGCAAGTAAAAATAACCATTCTATAGTAGGCATTCAACTTGATGTTTGACAAATATCATTGTCCAAGTTGCATTCAGGCAACATCACCTACCTGTATTGGCATGATTCAAATAATCACAGGTATGTAACTATTGTCAACCACCAGCAGTCTTATCCCTATTTATCAACAGTTACTTTTTTTTACTTCAGTAGATCACAGCCACACATCCCACATCACCATCACACATTTAAAGCACTACCTTTACGTTTTCAAAAAAACCAATAAAATGTCATGGCTAAGATAATTCTGACAACTGAAACGCCGTTGTACTTTTTTTTTACAAGATACTCCTTACCTATACTAATACGATCTAGGAAGAAAGACTGAATAGAAAGAATGGCATTTAATTATTTTATAAAAAAATATGGGATTTCATATAAAATATAATAATCACCTGTGTGTAGTGAGCCTGAAACACTAAAGTTATAATTGCAATATAGCGATGTAATTCAGGAAAATATGCAGATTCCATCTTCTTACAAATCCTTACAAACAGAGGAGCAGGCGAAGTTTATCCTTTTTAATTAAATAGGGCAGACTGTAGTATATTCATTACCAAATAGCCAACTACTAAAAATTGAAAAAGAATGTGATAAAAACGTTTTCCACCCTGAAGTGGCCACGCCTGTAACCATAATTTACTTGCCACTATTTCCCACAGTAATTTTTTTCATACAAAATACTGTTTAGCCTCATGAGCGAGCTGGCAGGGTTAAATAAGTGAGGGCTGAAGGTGCTGCTGCATATTATAAGTCTCTAGCGCACGCCTGGCGCATAGCAAGCGTGGTCGTGCCTGCAGCGTTTGCTTTGATGAATGGCAGCACTAATCAGTGTGTGTGGGTGCTTAATAGGGGAGGCAGGAGAACCCAGGACTGGGGAGTGCTAGCAAAATAATGAATTCAGGGGACCCTCGAATTTGCACTAAGGCAACAATTTGTGCAAATATTGAGTGAAGCAGATGAAAAAGTCAGCAAGGCGGATCGCCTCGCTTATTGCGTACCGGAGTATACGCCACAACTTACTAATTAATAGTTACTAATTAAGTTACTACTATTGCTTGTATTTAAGCATTGTTAAAAAGGATTAAGGTTAGAGTTACACTAGTTATGTTTTCTAGCTGGCACATTTAAGTATATAAGTTTGTGCAGACGTATATTAATATTTCACTGTGTATGATCTTTGACAGTTAATGAACCATCAAGGGATCATGCATTCTTGGATGGCCGGGACATTTAGCCTGTAGACTTACCATCCACTAAGTGGACGCAACGTTATCACTTATCATGAGACACAGCAATTCGTATATGACGTTGTTTCAACAAATTAGTGACTACACCTAGTTGTAGGTATAATAAAAAACAAGTGAAGTGATACTCATGGAGGCACATTGCACATAACATAATTGTGCATTGTGTACATGTATTTTTAACATCTCAATGATAAAATTATGGTAAATAAACACAAAATGTATTTACTGCCAGTCTTCTATAGACTAATAATTCCACATAAATGCCGTTCAAATGCTCCTCTGCAACACACAATTTCACCACACACACACACACCACTGTGCACAAACTCACACAAAAAAGACAAGCAGGCTTTGCCATCTATTGAAAACCACAGGGCCTAAAAAAGGATTTTTTTAAACTGATGAATTATGTAATAAAAACTTTGAAATCACTAAATTTGACGGGGCTGGAAAAAAGCCCTGTGGACACAGTAGACGGGGCTGTTTACGGGGCTTGGGCCGATCGGCCCCGTGAAAAGGCGAAGCCTGGATAAGGCCGGAAAGTATGAGTGCCAAATTCGCACAATGCTCGCTTTGTTTCACACCATCACAGCAAAAATACAGAGCAGTCAAAAATAAAGATTTCAAAACACTGCTATTTTCTGACAAATGTGAATGCGTGATGATAGAAATTTGTGTATACTATTATTTATGCACATACTATCATAATATACACAAAAATTCTAGGGTATAGTATCCCCATTAGTATATCAAAGAGATATCTGGTAATCCCTGTGGAAAACTGCCATGCCACGGCAATGTAAATAAAAGCCGACAGTATGAATAAAAGCAAGTGCCTGTTTATTGTGTGAAACTTCCTAACCACGCTACTCGATTGTTCGGCCAGTGAACGTGGTCGTGTGTGACGTCATTCCGACGATCGATTTCGAGTTATGCTGGCTTGGCAAATTCAAAATGGAGCTCGGAAGCAAGGACACTTGGACCCAGAATGAAATGAGGTGCGATTACTCATGTACTTGCTCCCATTTAGATTTTGGTGGAATGGGAGTTTTCTCCAGGAATTATGCATAACCAGTTGGCAAAGTTATAATTCCAACAAGAGAACATTTAGCAATGCATAGATACCAAAATGGAGGCGGTTTGTGTAATTGTCCCGCGATTGTATGAAACGAAGCGAGCGTCGTGCGAATTTGGAGGTCACGTTTCCCACTAGATACAATAATGTAACCCAAACCCAAGAGGATAGGGTTACAAAGCCTCCCTATCCTTTTAGGGGTTAGATGCTCTCTACAACAGACAAGTTCACGCGCACGCCTGTCGGCGGTGCACAAACAACAAAATTGTAGGCAGGTGGGAAACTAGATACAATAATGTAACCCAAACAAGAGGATAGGGTTACAAAGCCTCCCTATCCTTTTGTGCGGAGGAATGCCCGAGTGAATCACTCGGGCCGGTTTTGCTGGTGCGTTTTCAGAGACTAGAACTTCCAAACTGGGTTTATTCTCACACGAACCTTTCTCCGCTATCTGGGAACTTACTATGTATCGCAATACTTGTATTAAACTAATATAACCTGTTACAAAAATTCGAAGTTGACGAGGGCGAATATACTGAGGCGCCATTTCTGTTGACCTGTGACGTACGCATTTCCCAATGCGCATAGCGATCGCAAACGCAGCGCCCTCCGATTGGTCGGTGAATCCGCTCTCAAACGGAAGTACGTCACAGGGTCAAACGAATGGCGCTCAGTATATTTGCCGCTCGTCACTTCGAATTTTTTGTAGCAGGTTATATTAGTTTAATACAGAGTATTGCGATACATAGTAAGTTCCCAGATAGCGGAGAAAGGTTCGTGTTGAGAATAAACCCAGTTTGGAAGTTCTAGTCTCTGAAACGCACCAGCAAACCGGCCCGAGTGATTCACTCGGGCATTCTCCTGAACAAAAGGATAGGGAGGCTTTGTAACCCTATCCTCTTGGGTTTGGGTTACATTATTGTATCTAGTTTCCCACCTGCTCTACAATTTTGTTGTTTG
>NW_014577736.1:61888-74965 GCF_000485595.1 Priapulus caudatus | reverse complement strand
ATATATATATATATATATATATGATATTTTTCATTCGAATGTAGGGCCTATCACAATAAATTCATCATCTCCTATCTGCTATTTATGTATTGTATTTTTTCTAGTTTTCTTATAATGCACGTGCCAACACACACACACACACACTATAATAGGCCCTATATATATATCAAGAGCGGATAATACGCTCTTGATATATATATATATACGCGCGCACACACACACGCGGGGCACACGCGCGCGCGGAGAGAGAGCGAGCGAGAGAGAGAGAGAGAGTGCACACACGCACGCCCGCAAACCACGCGCGCGCAGAGAGAGATGTTCGCACGACGCACGCACGCACACACACGCAACATGTACACACCAATGTGGTTATTCAGCGGAATCAACAGTGCCGGTCTAAGGTAAAGTGAGTTTGATGTAAATAAAGTATTATGTGCCAATATTTGCCAAAAATTTACGACCACGTAATGGTTAATGTATTTAATGACAAAGTTGAAATTTAAAAATTCGAAAAATTTAAATATATAGTAAAAATTTATGAATATTATAGTAAAAATACAATAATAAAATATAAATATGAATATAAACAAAAAATAAACATAAATCTAAATCTAAATAAATATAATAAAATAAACATAAATATTATAGTAAAAATTTAAAAATTCGTACGTCTAGTTGAATGTTCCTTTGTCAATTGTTATCGTACTATATTCAATGGCCGGTTGCTAGAACGACTCATAACAATAGTACTCCGCCGGTCATTTTGTAGTACAAAAACAGCAAAGTAAAGACATTATTGCTAGTTTTAAATGGCCGTAGAAAAAGTTTCTTATAATTGTGCTTTCTTATGAAAACATTTTTGTGCTGCCATTGGTTAAAAAACGACTGGCGCGCTATTTTGCATACACGCGCAAATGTATTGCCAGAGGTGTTGTGCGGATTTGCGCGATGAAAATGTACTGATTTCTCTCAAACGAAACATCGTCAAAGTACACATATTTCAGTACGAGTACGGTGTGTAGAATACCCAGAAAGGTAATAAAGATCATTACTCTGAGCTACGATAGGTCACTAGTAATAAATGGTCGCGCGTGATTCTTGGTTCCAATTCAATGTACTGGCTTGTAGTACTAGTCTATAGCTACCTTAGATGACTGGCTGTGGACTGTCGGCAGAGTAAGGATTTGTAAATTACTGGCCCATTCCGTAGGTTAACACATGTCGCGAAACTAATATATACAGTCAAATAGGATGAGCGAATACTGATTAAAAACCTAGTCAGCTGAGCAATCGAACGTCAGTGGCACCGTTGCGCACGTGAGACCTAGTACACACACTGACAGAGACAGGCACTTGCCTTACTTGGAGCCATTTCATTAATAAAATGATAGCGCTAAATAAAACACGAAATGTAATACTATCAAAGTCTAATGTTTCCCTACTCTTCTTTCGCTATTATTAGTCATAACTTATGTAAAGGGCGTGAGAGGCTCCTGCTACACAGACAGTTTCACCGCACGCTGTCGCGCCGTGCCACAAACAACAAAAAGTTGTTAGAGCAGGTGGGAAACTAGGATACAATAATGTAATCCAACCAGAGTCGTAGGGGTTACATAAGCTCTCCTCCTATTCTTCCTTGTCTTCTCTTCACTTTTTTGTACATCGGAGGATGATGCTCCCGAGTGAAATCACTCGGGGTCGTTTGCTGCATGGCGGCGTGCGGTTCATTGGGGGAGATCTAGAACTTCCAAACTGGGGTTTATCTCAACACGAACCTTTCTCGCTTATCTGGGAATCTTACTATGTATCGCCGTAATACTTACTCTTTTTTATATGTATTATCTAGTATTAACACCATTCACATTGCATTAACTCATATTTTGGTTGTTTGTTGACACACCGACGAGACAAGATTCGAGCGTGCGAGTGTACGAAGAGCGGACGACTTATGAGTCCTGTGTTGACGCGCCATTCCTCTTTTGTGAGCAGCATATGTGACGCGTCAAACACCGCAGCTTTCCCATTTACATAATGGCGTCCAATAATGCGATCGGCAAACGCAGCTGCCCTCGCATAATAATAAGTTGCGCGAATACGAGAGTGAATCGCCTGTTCGCAAGAACCCAATTAAGTACATCTTGTCACATTGGCGTTGTCAACAAGAGTAAATAAATGGCATGTTTTCTCAGTGTTTTATTTTTACTATCATTTTATTATTGAAACTTGCGTCCTCATTCACTAGTACATTACGTAAGTCCTTGTTTGTCTTGTCAGGTGTAGCAGGTTATATTAGTTTTAACGGTACTGGGTTCACCGTCAAAACGGAGTTATTGCGATACATATACGTAACGGTTTCGCCAGATAGCGGACTCCACTGACGAATTCGAGAAAGGTTCGTGTGTGAGAATTGTAAACCCCATCAGTTTGGCGTGACTACAGTATACAGTGGCGTAGACAGGTCCTCAGTTGTGGGGGGGGGGGATCATTTCGCTGATGTTCGGGCATTTTGTTGAAAGTAACACCTCTTCGATGCAATTTCCTGCACTATGAATCAGCACTATTAAACAATCTTCATCACAATATCATCACTGTTAAGTTGAGTATTTTTACCTTTGGGGACACCAAAGACTAAAATACTTACTACCAAATCTGTGCTATGTACATGTCCTCACTGGGGTTACCAGTGCAGACTTACCTGGGCTAAAATACCTTTGCCTTGAAAATGCTAGGGGGGGGGGGCGACCGCCCCGTGCTACCGACTCCCCGTTGACAACTATACAGCACTGGAATTATCTCCCCCTAAAATTTTGATAAAACATATTTTACTGAGAACGTTAAAACTGCAACAAAATATGAGAAAAACAACCAGATTTGAATCAAAAAGTGCATATTTTCACCCCTTATACAAAATCGGGAATATACTTACGGTCGGGTGTCAGCACCCCCCCCCAAAAGTGAGATGAAATTGAATTTTCCCATTCAATCCCCGTGAAAATTCAATATCCCAACTCTCAATAGGTCTATTCTAATTTTGAATAAAGCAAGGATTTAACTTTCGTGAGCAGTGATAAGTCTTTCGGGATTTTGAAAAAAACATTGTATATGGGGAATGCGTCCAAAATTAACCGTCTGAGTTTCGGTAAAATAATGTCATTCTTGGAACGAGTTACAGCTATTTTACAGTAGATGTATGTCACGTTCCATTTCTGTAATAATACATTAGGAGAGTATGAATAGCGATGACGGATTTGTAGATAAATACCCAGTATTTATTGTCTGTAAATTTTTCCCCATTTTCTTCCTGAAAGTAGGGGCGATGAAAGCCTCCCCACTCAATAAGTGATATACCCCCATCACCCCGCTATCTACGCCCCTCTCAGATGAAGTCAAATTTGACTTTTGATATGCATACAAATATTCATAATCATAATCTTTGTTAGCAGTACTCTACAGGCGCCGCGGAACGATTTTTGAAGTGAGGGTGATCAATTTGTTACGCTCGACAGTTGCCAATGCAGGTTTTTCGATGAGGGTGGTAAGAAACAGGCGAGGGTATGCGGGTCCTCCCCCAGAAAATTTTGAATCCCCCATTTTCCTCCTGAAAGTAGGGGGGGGGATGATTGTACACGCCATCCCCCCCACGTCAATAAGTGGGGGAGATGCATCCCCCCATCCCCCCCGCTATCTACGCCCCTGTATAATATATATATATGCGTACGTGCATGTACGCATGGGTGTGGACGGATTTATATGGGAGTGAGCGCGTGCCTGCCTTTGTGTTGGCTTTTCGTTGTGTGTGATTTGTTGCCTGTGCTGAGTGTTGTGCTTTAATTTTTTCTTTCCTTGTCAATTATTGTTCAGCTATGCGTCTGTGAGCGCTTTTCCTTTTCTGATAGTCTATCTATATATATATTTGGGACCTGCATATGTATATTTTGTATTGCGGTCTTCAGGCTCATGTGGACTCAGGGTAATTTTGCATGTAGTTTACTTATAATTTATTTATTTTTCATAACAACACTCATATATATTTTTGTATCTTCCAATCGTATTGTCATTCATGGTTCAAGTCTTGAATCAACTTTAAGTAACTAACTGTAATTAGCGGAGTGGCTGACTTGAAGACTGTAGTCAATTCGCCCTCCCTCGCTGTATTTATTTAAAAAAACTTGTTGTGATATATGTAACAATGTAATATACTTGAAAGCGTAAATAAATTTCAAAATCTAAATCTAAAAATCTAAAATCTGGGAGTGCGTACGAGTGTTGAAATTACTTAATGAAAGTGTCAATGACACTGTAGCTCACCACAAAAAAGGACACAAATGAGTGAGTGAGAAGAAGTCAGTTTTAATTGAGCAACCATCGACGTACATTATAGAAACGAAGAGTATATATGGGAGAACTCCCATTATATACTCTTGATAATAATATTATACGTGTAATTTTTATGTGAAAATAATAAATAATATTATATATAAATTATAAATAATTTATAAACCAAAATGAATCACAATTTGTGACGGTAGATGGGGCTATACCCGCTTTGATGTTTCTTAGCATAAATCATTATATCATAATAATAATAATATAATAAGAATAGTATAAATCATAATATGTTCATAGCAGAAATTTTGCATTAAAGATATTGTCAATGAAATCTTGTAAAACGAACCAGACGAGTGTGACACCACAGACTGTTTGTTATCTACGTGTCTATATAATATGCTATATAATTGCCAAACCCTACCTAATTTGCATAATTTTTTTTTAAATATCAAAACCCCTTGCCCCTATTCATTCACATACCAAAAATGAGCAAAATCCGTTGAACCTGAACTGACTAATGGCAATTCCCATTTTTGCCAAAAAATTGCCGTGGCTCGAAAGTACGTAGACTGGCGTGCTCCAAAATAGGACGTTTAATATGGGAGCATAGCAGTAACAACTATACCCAATTTCAAACATGTGGGTCAAACGGTTCCCGAGTTATTGTTGAACGTAGCCAAATGTTGACGGACGGACGGACGGACGACGACCCATGGCAATAGCTCAGCTTGACGATGTCAAGGTGAGCTAAAAATGTACTTGTACAGCAAGTATACACTGGCGTTTTTGTATTATAATTTGTGTGCGTGTTGTATAGCGCTGTTTTGTCATTGCATTAAAATTTTATTATTTTAACCGCTCAACACTATTGCATCTATAAGAATTTTGTTGTTCATAGAAGATTGTCTTTAGTACATGTATTTGTATTTGAATTACTCGGATTACTCTTATTGCAATACTTCGGATGCTTCCCTAGGTAAACAGTTATTAGCAAGACTTCTGACATTTGACCTATTATTACCTACATGGTTTTATATGTATCATGCAAATATAGCTATACTCCAACAGAAATATATGGGATGATATTTACGCGACGTGGTAATAATAGTGATGTCAGATAAAGCAAACATGGTAGGCAAAAAAACGACAACTATTCGTGTATTAACAATTATTATTAAAAGTAATCCCAATACGACCACTTTTGTTAACAACTCCATGTAATGTCATTATTTATTATGCAAGGTAAACACTCTATTAACAATGACTAGTGTAAAATCAATAACAATAACAACAAACCTCTGAAACATTGGCCAACCATAGGAACAATGTTAAATGTTTAGGCTTTCAATCTGGTATACAGATCAAAAGTAACACAAAGGGATCACCTACACTGAAACAAGCCTATTATCTAGCCAGTAATAGTAATAGTTTTATCTAGCAATCCCCAATAAATGTAGACATATTACATCAGGAGTCTATCAATAGCTATTGATAGACTCCTGATTACATGGTCAATGGCAGTCAACTTCTCAGAACACAACACGCAGGTGGCTTTGCCCACCCAAGACAAAATGGGTTAGCAAATGGTTTCTATAATATATTGTTACACATTGCCTAGCAACTTTATAATATGGCAACACTGAAATCATAACTATTAAATTAGTGAAAGGACAACTGCGTAACTATCCAGTAGCATGCACATGTAACACAAGCAACCACAAAGCTCTTTCAGTAACATTTATCATCCTGATGCACTGGCAGTGGCGTCACAAGGGGGGTGCGGAACGCACCGGGTGACACCATCAGAGAGGGTGATTTTAATTTTGCTAGTTTATGTCACTGTGTGACCACCACACCGTGTGACACCAACCCTAGTGACGCCGCTGTGCACTGGTCTTCATTTATGTAATGACTGTCGGTTTCTGTCGGCCAGTCAACTCTCTCAGCTGTGACATTTGCAGAGCGATCTCCACCAGCGGTTTAAGCATGTCCTAAAACAGATACACTGCCATCACTGATCCTACAGCATAAAAGTTCGAACATGTCGAACAGGATAACATAACATATTTTTGTTATAAAACCACTTATAGATGCGTCCACTCAATTTAAACAAAAAGGTAACCGAGTCTGTGCATTGATTCTGTGTAGTGAAAATTATTATCGTGAGAAAGTCCAAGATTCACGTGAAATGACAGGGGAAATCAAAACGAGTAATCAAAATTCAAACCGTGCACATTTTGCTGAATATAGCAATGTAAAAAGGTTCTAAGACATGTTACTGTACTCTAGACAGTTGCTGTCACTCAAGCAATAATGGTAAGTATCGGAAGTCAGGAAAACATGAGAATGGTCAAAAATTCTTTTTGAAATCATTGCTTTAGACTATAGTAGAGCCAAAAACACTGACCGGGGTGCCAGTATCATACCTGTGCATCCAGACAGTGCTTGGTAGAATCGGCTTCGTAACTATCGATGTACATGCGAATGGTGGCGCCACTGCTGCCAGTACCGCTCAACCTAAAGACGATTCGTGACCCATCTTCGAAGATGATGCGAATTCCCTAGGAAGCAAATGTGACCAAATTATTCTGGTGGGAATACAGAGTACTTGTAGCGATATGAAGAAGTGTGAGGCTAGTTGCAGTTGTTATTGCAAATGTACATTTTTCAAGTAAATAAAAGGTAAATGTTCAGCGATGGTTAGAGTGAAAAGGTCTATTAACAAGACAGTTAATCTTTTTCACTTAAATATCTTTAGCATAAGGAGAGGTTAGCCTTTTTAAAATTATATTGGAAATAAAACTATCTAGTGTTTGTATGAATATCAATCTACACACAAAGGTTTGCCCGTAACATAAATTATTATCGCAATACATAGGTAGCACATTTCATTGACTATATTTACTGTTAGAGCAGATTTAATGTTTGCAAACTTATTAAACTCTTATCAATGCATCGAAATTGAAGCTATAATAAACAGAAGCGATGTTGGTATAGGCCATTCGTCCAAGTACCTGCTTCTTTGCCACACTGCCATCTATTGGATCAGTGTACTCGAAGTTATCGGCTTTAGCTACTTTGAAAGCCTTGTCTCCATGATTGAAGCCTCGGCCGATGAGGGACGCATCCTCAATGAGTTTGCCAAGATTCGTCATCATCTTGTTGGCCGGCTCAGATTCGACATTCTCATAGTCGTACCTTTGCGCAGAATTCAAATACGTTAATTGCAGCTCTGTCTGAACTCACGCTGGTTCTAATATTACACCGGCAGTGACCAAAAACAAATTAGTGGTTACACTTGATAGTACGGGGAAAAAAACATCAACCAGATGAAATCGATTCAGACAACACAGTACCATTTTAGTACATCGGAAATCACAGCAGTACGTTCTAGCACTGTTCAAACCTGTGTATCCAATCCAATCTATTAATAATATCCAATTTACGACTATTCGAATACCTGGTAAAGAAGTTTCTGCCATATGTTGCCCAGTGGTTCTTTAGAATCTCCTCTACACTCTGCTGCTTTGATGCTAAGACCGATAGCCAAGCTAGGCAGGCCCACAGCCCATCTTTCTCTCTAAAATGGTAGACCGACAAAATAAAATGATTTCATTAACATGAATTAGACATCATTTGATGAGAAGAATTACATACATTCATTGCTAACAAAGAAATAATTGAGATAGAGAATGACAATTAAAAAGTGACAGTTTTTGACTGGTATATAGAAAGGACTTGGAATATATAACTGAATAGTAAGAGGACTTTACCTCTAGCATAATATCACAGACAATGTATAATATATAATAAACTAGAAAGGGCAGTTGTCGCCAACTACATGTATCCCCCGTGTTCTCCCCAAGATGTGTAAGTATACGAAGTTTGGTCGCATGAGGTCAATTAGGGGCCGAGTTATAGAGCGGAAGGGAAATATGATGAAGGTCAAGGTCAAGGTCAATGTCAAATAAAGGTTGCAGTGACCTGGTTTCGGTACGCGACACACCTTCTCCCCAAGATGTGTAAGTATACCAAGTTTGGTTGCGCTAGGTCAATTAGGGGCCGAGTTATAGAGCTCTCTTGGGTTTGGGTTACATTATTGTATCTAGTTTCCCACCTGCTCTACAATTTTGTTGTTTGTGCACCGCGACAGGCGTGCGGTGAACTTGTCTGTTGTAGAGGAGCATCTCAACGCCCTTTACATAAAGTTATGACTAATAATAGGCGAAAGAGAGTAGGGAAACATTAAGACTTTGGTAGTAAATACATTTCGTGTTTATTTACTATCATTTTATTATTGAAATGCTCCAAGTACAAGTGCCTGTCTCTGTCAGTGTGTGTACTAGGTCTCAACCGTCAACGGTCCACTGACGATTCGATTGCTCAGCTGACTAGGTTTTTAATCAGTAATTCGCTCAATCCTAGTTTGACTGTATATATAGTTCGCACATGTGTTAACCTAGGAATGGGCCCAGTAATTACAAATCCATACTCTGCCGGACAGTCACAGCCAGTCAGTAAGGTAAGTATATGACTAGTACTAAAGCCAGTACATTGAATTGGAACCAAAATCACGCGACCATTTATTACTTTGACTATCGTAGCTCAGAAGTATTATCTTATTACCTTTCTGGGTATTCCTACACACCGTACTCGTACTTGAAATATGTGTACTTTGACGATGTTTCGTTTGAAGAAATCAGTAAACTTTTCATCGCGCCAAAATCCGCACAACACCTCTGGCAATACATTTGCGCGTGTATGCAAAATAGCGCGCAGTCGTTTTTTAACCAATGCAGCACAAAAATGTTTTCATAAGAAAGCACAATATTAAGAAACTTTTTTCTACGGGCCATTTAAAACTAGCAATATAATGTCTTTACTTTGCTGTTTTTGTACTACAAAATTGACCGGCGGAGTACTATTGTTATGAGTCTTCTAGCAACCCGGCCATTGAATATAGTACGATAACAATTGAGCAAAGGAAACATTCAACTAGACGTACGAATTTTTAAATTTTTACTATAATATTTATGTTTATTTTATTATATTTATTTAGATTTAGATTTATGTTTATTTTTTGTTTTATATTCATATTTATATTTTATTATATTGTATTTTTTACTATAATATTCATAAATTTTTACTATATATTTTAAATTTTTCGAATTTTTAAATTTCAAACTTTGTCATAAAATACATTAACCATTACGTGGTCGGTAAATTTTTGGCAAATATTGGCACATAATACTTTATTTACATCAAACTCAACTTTACCTTAGACCGGCACTGTTGATTCCGCTGAATAACCACATTGGTGTGTACATGTTGCGTGTGTGTGCGTGCGTGCGTGCGTGCGAACATCTCTCTCTGCGCGCGCGTGTTTGCGGGCGTGCGTGTGTGCATCTCTCTCTCTCTCTCTCGCTAATTAATAGTGATGTCAGATAAAGCAAACATGGTAGGCAAAAAAAACGACAACTATTCGTGTATTAACAATTATTATTAAAGTAATCAATACGACCACTTTTGTTAACAACTCCATGTAATGTCATTATATATTATGCAAGGTAAACACTCTATGACAATGACTAGTGTAAAATCAATAACAATAACAACAAACCTCTGAAACATTGGCAACCATAGAACAATGTTAAATGTTTAGGCTTTCAATCTGGTATACAGATCGAAAAGTAACACAAAGGGATCACCTACACTGAAACAAGCCTATTATCTAGCCAGTAATAGTAATAGTTTTATCTAGCAATCCCCAATAAATGTAGACATATTACATCAGGAGTCTATCAATAGCTATTGATAGAGACTCCTGATTACATGGTCAATGCGCAGTCAACTTCTCAGAACACAACACGCAGGTGTCTTTGGCCCACCAAGACAAAATGGTTTAGCAAATGGTTTCTATAATATATTGTTACACATTGCCTAGCAACTTTAATAATATGGCAAACTGAAATATAACTATTAAATTAGTGAAAGGACAACTGCGTAACTATCCAGTAGCATGCACATGGTAACACAAGCAACACACAAAGCTCTTTCAGTAACATTTTCATCCTGATGCACCTGGCAGTGCGTCACAAGGGGGGTGCGGACGCACCGGGTGACACCATCAGAGAGGGTGATTTTAATTTGTTAGTTTATGTCACTGTGTGACCACCACACCGTGTGACACCAACCTAGTGACGCCGCTGTGCACTGGTCTTCATTTATGTAAGACTGTCGGTTTCTGTCGGCCAGTCAACTCTCTCAGCTGTGACATTTGCAGAGCGATCTCCACGCAGCGTTTAAGCATGTCTAAAACAGATACACTGCCATCACTTGATCCTACAGCATAAAAGTTCGAACATGTCGAAACAGGATAACATAAATATTTTTGTTATAAAACCACTTATAGATGCCTCACTCAATTTAAACAAAAAGGTAACTGAGTCTGTGCATTGATTCTGTGTAGTGAAAATTATTATCGTGAGAAAGTGCCAAGATTCACGTGAATGAGCAGGGGAAATCAAAACGAGTAGATCAAAATTCAAACGCGTGCACATTTTGCTGAATATAGCAATGTAAAAAAGTTCTAAGACATGTTACTGTACTCTAGACAGTTGCTGTCACTCAAGCAATAATGGTAAGTATCGGAAGTCAGGAAAACATGAGAATGGCTCAAAAATTCTTTTTGAAATCATTGTTTAGACTATAGTAGAGCCAAAAACACTGACGGCGGGTGCCAGTATCATACCTGTGCATCCAGACATGCTTGTAGAATCGGCTTCGTAACTATCGATGTACATGTGCGAATGGTGGCGCCACTGCTGCCAGTACCGCTCACCTAAAGACGATTCGTGACCATCTTCGAAGATGATGCGAATTCCCTAGAAGCAAATGTGACCAAATTATTCTGGTGGGAATACAGAGTACTTGTAGCGATATGAAGAAGTGTGAGGCTAGTTGCAGTTGTTATTGCAAATGTACATTTTTCAAGTAAATAAAAGGTAAATGTTCAGCAGATGGTTAGAGTGAAAAGGTCTATTAACAAGACAGTTACTTTTTCACTTTAAATATCTTTAGCATAAGGAGAGTTAGCCTTTTTAAAATTATATTGGAAATAAAACTATCTAGTGTTTGTTTATTGAAATATCAAATCTACACACAAAGGTTTGCCCGTAACATAAATTATTATCGCAATACATGAGGTAGCACATTTCATTGACTATATTTACTGTTAGAGCAGATTTAATGTTTGCAAAACTTATTAAACTCTTATCAATGCATCCGAAATTGAAGCTATAATAAAACAGAGCGATGTTGGTATAGGCCATTCGTCCAAGTACCTGCTTCTTTGCCACACTGCCATCTATTGGGATCAGTGTACTACGAAGTATCGCTTTAGCTACTTTGAAAGCCTTGTCTCCATGATTGAAGCCTCGGCCGGATGAGGGACGCATCCTCAATGAGTTTGCAAGATCGTCATCATCTTTGTTTGCCGCTCAGATTCGACATTCTCATAGTCGTACCTTTGCGCAGATTTCAAATACGTTAATTGCCAGCTCTGTCTGAACTCACGCTGGTTCTAAATATTACACCGGCAGTGACCAAAAACAAATTAGTGCTTACACTTTGATAGTACGGTGGAAAAAAAACATCACCAGATGAAGATCGATTTCAGACAACACAGTACCATTTTAGTACATCGGAATCACAGCAGTACGTTCTAGCACTGTTCAAACCTGTGTATCCAATCAATCTATTAATAATATCCAATTTACGACTATTCGAATACCTGGTAAAGAGAGTTTCTGCCATATGTTGCCCAGTGGTTTCTTTAGAATCTCCTCTACACTCTGCTGCTTTTGATGCTAAGACCGAAGCCAAGCTAGGCAGGCCCACACGCCCATCTTTCTCTCTAAAATGGTAGACCGACAAAATAAAATGATTTCCATTAACATGAATTAGACATCATTGATGAGAAGAATTACATACATTCATTGCTAACAAGAAATAATTGAGATAGAGAATGACAATTAAAAAGTGACAGTTTATTGACCTGCGTATTAGAAAGGACTTGGAATATATAACTGGAATAGTAGAGGACTTTACATCTAGCATAATATCAACAGACAATGTATATATATATAATAAACGCTACGAAAGGGCAGTTTGTCGCCAACTACATGTATGCCCCGTGTTTCCCCAGATGTGTAAGTAAATACGAAGTTTTTTTTGGTCGCATGAAGGTCCAAATGTAGGGCGAGTTTATAGTAGCGGAAGGGAAATAGTGATGAAGGTCAGGTCAGGGAGGTCAAATGTCAAATAACGGTTGCGACGTGACCTGGTTTTCGGTACGGCGACACACCGTTGGCTCCCAAGATATAGTGTAAGTATACGCAAGTTTGGTTGCGCTAGTCAATTGGGGCCGAGTTATGAGAGCGGAAGGGAAATAATGGATCAAGGTCAAGGTCAATAAAAAAGCCGGCAGTGACCATGGTTTTTGGGTACGCGAGGCACACATTCTGCCCAAGATTGTGTAACTAAGGTCTACCAAGTTTGGGTAGTAGCTAGTACAATTAGGGGGCCCGAGTTATAGAGCGGAAAGGAAATATGATCAAGGTCAACGGTAATGTCAAATAAAGGGTCGTAGTGACCTGGTTTTCGGTATGCGAACACCTTTCTTCCGCAAGATTTTGTAAGTATATTCCAAGTTTGGTAGCGCTGAGTCAATTAGGGCCGAGTATAGAG
>NW_014577736.1:0-59517 GCF_000485595.1 Priapulus caudatus | reverse complement strand
CTCATCTCCGCGCGCGCGTGTGCCCCGCGTGTGTGTGTGCGCGCGTAAATTATATATACAAGAGCGTATTATCCGCTCTTGATATATATATAGGGCCTATATATGTGTGTGTGTGTGTGTTGGCACGTGCATTAAAGAAAACTAGAAAAAATACAATACATAAATAGCAGATAGGAGAATGATGAATTTATTGTGATAGGCCCTACATTCGAATGAAAAAATATCATATATATATATATATATATATATATATACAGTGGCGTAGACAGGTCCTCAGTTGTGGGGGGGGGGGGATCATTTCGCTGATGTTCGGGCATTTTGTTGAAGTAACACCTCTTCGATGCAATTTCCTGCACTATGACTCAGCACTATTAAACAATCTTCATCACAATATCATCACTGTTAAGTTGAGTATTTTACCGGGCGGAAGGAAAATATGATCAAGGTCAAATAAAGGTCGTAGTGACCTGGTTTTGGTAGCGCTAGGTCAATTAGGGGCCGAGTTAGAGAGCGGAAGGGAAATATGATCAAGGTCAAGGTAAAGGTCAAATAAAGGTCGCAGTGACCTGGTTTTGGTATGCTGCTCACCTTCTCCCCAAGATGTGTAAGTATACCAAGTTTGGTAGCGCTAGGTCAATTAAGGGCCGAGTTACAGAGCGGAAGGGAAATATGATCAAGGTCAAGGTAAAGATCAAATAAAGGTCGCAGTAACCTGGTTTTGGTACGCTGCTCACCTTCTCCCCAAGACGTGTAAGTATACCAAGTTTGGTAGCGCTAGGTCAATTAGGGGTCGAGTTATAGAGCGGAAGGGAAATTCTCTGCGGCAGACCGAGCGGCGGCGGCGGCGGCTGGGGAGACATGAAACCATAATATCCCCGCCGACTTCGTCGCGGGGGATACAATAACCGTAAAGCCAAAACCTCACCTGATATGATCAGATCCGGTACCGAAGCTTTCCTCGCCACATAGTGATAAACGCCCAGCATCCATGAGATTACCGAAATACTTCCAGCCAGTTGGAACCTCAAAGAATTCCTTTCCGATCTTTGCTGCCACCCTGTATATGTGTACATAATTAGCAGAAAAGTTACATGGCACTAGGTACTAGGTACATTTTATGATTTTTTACAACATCAATAACAGTTGTGAAAATATCTACACCCCAATTATAAGGGGTAATAATTAATAGGGTATGTTTGTCTCCTTCATTATAAAAGTAACAGAGTCACAAACACTATCAATCTTTGAAGTTTAGGTAACGAAACAAAACTATGAACACAATGAAAAGGTATTAATGTTTTTTAAATGTAACATTGTTTTAAAGTAACTATTGCGAGAGTTTTCCAGTGTTTTCACCACTTTCATGACACCTACCGTTATTGCTTGAGTAACAATAAAATGTCTTAGAACCTTGGTATTCACCAAAAAAGTGCCAGTTTCGAACTACTACTTTTTGTAAACAATATTTTCCTGTCATCTTGGCTGGCCTGTGAACTAGCCGGAAGTATGGATTAGCTTGTGGCACCACTGCTTATCTGCCGTAGACATAGTACAGGCTCTCTTAAAAAAATCATGCACTTATTTTCAATTCATCACCGACACAAATACAAGTTTACCAATTCTGCCATTAGGCATTATCGGCATACGATAAAATTTATTGCTGTTACGATGTGGTCAAATCCATTTTTCTATGCTATAACTGCATAAAATCATAGTATTTCTAATGTTGGTGTAATCCGTGATATTTCCGCTGTCAGGTGAGACTATATTCAGCTATATTTAGTTTTTCTGAGCAAAAATCTCGCAATAGTTAGTTTAATCAGCGAATGTTGAAGCCCGGCACTAATGTTTTAACACAGACTTTAATATACCTGTCAACAGCACCAGCTGTTGGCATGCTTCTTGAAAAGCCTTTAACCCCTGTCTTCTTAAAATAGGGAATGCAGTCTATGTTAGCTGCAATCACTGCGAGCGAATCTGATGGAGTCACAAAGAATCCTTTATGGCCTAGGATCATATTCCTGTCCTAAAAAGTCAAACAGCAACACCTGTAATCAACACCTCACCTGATGCAATTCAGCTACTGATCTTATTAGCTGTTTGTCATTTTTATGCCAGAGTTTGGAACATTTTTACAACAAGATTAATTATTATTTTGAAAATTTGCACCTACTCTTAATATGAGGCACAAAATCACAACTAGGCATAGAACAAATGCGATTACGTGCATGTGAAAAATATAATTACAGTCCGACCTCCTTTATCCGGCCACGTCGGGACCGGCACTCATCCGGATATGGGATTTGGCCGGATATGAGATTTATGCTCAAACACAGCATTTCTATGCAGTTCAGTAGGGTTTATGCATGTGATAATGTATTTACTCGTTGCTATGATTATTTGTAACAAACTGTCGTGTTTTATGATTTTATATGAAATGGAAATAAAATAAAATAAAACGGAAATTTTACCAGAGGCATAGCGGACACGAGCGGACAACACACACACATGCGCACGCGCGCACACACGTACGATTGGTACATCGCGCAAGATTTGAGCGAGCTTTGAACGATATTTTTAGGTGGAAATTAATGAAAAATAGAGAACATACACTGCGAGATCGCGGCCGGTTAATAGAGATTTCCGGATAACGGATGGCCGGATAAAGGAGGTCAGACTTTATTATAAAATTTAAATGCAATCAAAAACATTACAATACACAAAAATTTATATGCAAGAATTTTAATCTCAATACCCCATCTCCATCAAATGCTGCTCCTAACCCATAATCACCAGACTGCATTGCTTTAACCAACTCAGCAGCATATGTCAGGTTTGGGTCAGGGTGATGACCTCCAAAATCCTCCAGTGGTGTGCAGTTGACTGCACTGGACTCTGGCATCCCTAACTCTTGACACAAGATTCTCTTCACATATGGGCCAACAACTACAACAGGAAAGTATGACAAGCATTTTATCACAACAACAGGGCGTCAAGTGACAAGTGACGCTCAAAAAATTGGAAAATAGGAATTTCAGATGTGAAAAAATAGGAGGAAAATATGAATTTTGGTGAGAAAATATATGTTAAATAGGAATTTTTTTTTTGCATTAGATGGCCTCCCAACACCCCTACAGCTATCCCGATCCACCACAAATGGTTTTATTAATATACATATTTGGAGTTACATCACATGCGAACAATATTTTGAGGTTTTAATGAGAAATGCATGTTAAAATTGATATGCAGTTTATACATGCATAAGCACCCATGCATGTAGACTACTCCAAAATAGTAGTGATAATGATTAAAAATAAAGACTAGACATGCACATGATATAAGATTATTCAGAAATTGTGCAATAAATTTTTACTATAAAGCACAAATATGTTAAATAGGAATATGTGTTCATTAGATGGCCTGATGAAATAAAATCTGTGATAGTAAAGAGTATATTACGTTAATTTAAAGTAAGGGGTGGGGGTCTGGGGGTCCTCCCTCAGGAAATTTTTGAAAAATGGGTCACCTGAAATGTAAATTCCTGCATTCAGAGAAGGATACATACAATTCTGGATACAGAAAAATGAAAAGACCTCAAAAATAGGAAAAAATAGGAATTTGTCCAGAAAATAGGAGAAAATAGGAATTGCCCAGAAAATAGGAAAAAATAGGAATTTGTCCAGAAAATAGGAGAAAATAGGAATTGCCCAGAAAATAGGAAAAAATAGGAACTTGACGCCCTGCAACAGTTCAGACACGGCAGGGTAGTTTTTAATAATGGTCTAGGCATCCTCCATGAAGGGATAACGGATTTTTCTTCTGCTCAAGTCATTTAATGCCTGAATTTCTCTTTTTTTCTAACCGTTTTCACATTTTCTCGACCCTTATGGTACCTACCGGTACTCCTTGCATAACACTGTGTGTATAGTAAGGCTTACATGTCATAGAACACTCTCACATAATCTTTCACTAATATGTGCACCCAGGGTTCGAAATTAACGGTAGTCCATTAGTCCGAAACTACCAGATTTACTGGCGGATGAGTAGATCGCAGCAACTAGTCCGGTGGACTACTCGCATTACTCGCATGTATTAATTCGCACCAGGTGTAGCACGCATGCCGCCAATAGCAGAAACGGGCACGCAAATAATCTCCCCCTGGGTGAAAGGCCACACCTCCTGATTGCTATTATCTGAGTGGCTGCATTGCAAAACAAGTGCCGCAGAGCGACAGGGCTCATCTGGTGTCTGGTGTTCTGCTGATAAATTCATTTGTGCATAGCAAGACGTCCTATACATACGTTCATTTCTAACCCAAAAAACAACACTTCAAACTAGTGTAATAAAATTCCGATAGATGGCGGGCCGCTATCAAAGGCATCGTTGCATCGGTCAGCAAAAGCATTGCAGCAATGGCAGCTGTCAGTGTGACGACGAATTGCAAAAAGCAGGAGCGAATAATTACCATATTATTACTATACATAACGTGCATTCTATGGTGTCAGGTAATAAGATACATTAAACCCCTTGCGAGGCACATCTGGCTCGTTAAAAATAGCTCAATGGTTGATACAACCAGAGGCAGAGCAGCTCAGGCAAGATTACAATTTACAGCAATACGATAGCAAATATCTCTAAACCAATTTCAGTACAAGGTAGGCCAGTGATTAGTGGACGGAATAAGCTCAAGAACGTACACACTTGCGTCTATATTGGTGCCAAAATTTGATGAGAAAATTAAATCTGGGAAATCCGCAGCCTCACTCCTGGGTAATTATTTGAGTGCTAGTGACTGTATTCCAACTATTCATAATGTACACTATCAGACCAGTGAGCTTGATATATATAAGTCATGAGTCATTATCTCCTAGTCAAGCGTTATGTGTGGAATTTCAGCTGTTAAAAATGGAAGCTTTCCACCACAGGGTAACTCCCAACGCACTTGAGAGAAACAAATCATGTTTAACGTCCTCTTGAGGGTCAAAAAACGGTTTATCCGACACTTACTCGGCGATTGTCAGCAGAAAGCTACACTCTTCATGGTCCTTGCTCAATCAACAGCCGCCATAGAAAATGCTAGCGCACAGCCGGCTGGACAAAACAAAAAGTTTTTCAAGTAGGCTCCGTCAGACACATGTCCTCAGAAAATGTATAAAATCCTGCTTCTGTGGCCCATTTGACCTTTGACCCTGTCTGTGATCGTCAATCACTCGGCCACCGCATGGCGCGTTTCGTTCCTACCATTGATCGGCTTACACACGACTATCAGAGCCTAGGTCCGAGCGTTTAGAATTTCGTGGCCGGCGAACTCCTGCCGTTTCCCTCAGTATACCCCTTAAGTTAAGGCCCCCGTGGGGCGCCGGAGCACCCGGGCGCCCGCGCCCGCCGGCCGCCGCCGCCTCCTGCGCGGACGCCCGCCGCCGCGGCGCCGCGCGCGCCCTCGCGGCCCGCCCTCCCAGCCCGCCCGCCCCAAGGATCGCCAGGGTCCCGCGCCGGCGTCCTTCCCCGCCCCACTTCGGCGGTTTTTTGTTGTTTTGTCCGGCACGAGACGCCGCGAGGCCGAAGCCGCTACGCCGGAGCTGGTTTCGCTGATGGGTGAATGTTCCCCCTTCTTTTACACCTCTTGACCTTTGACCCCCCAGCTTCGACATCCCAACTCGTTTTCGGATTACCCCCCCCACGTCCCGACTTTCGAATCCGTACGTCGAGCCGTTTAGATTTGTGCCCAACTGTTGACAGACGCACGCACGGACGCACACTCCTGCGATTCTACAAGCTGCATCTGACTATGTCAGATGAGCTAAAAATTATCAATTAGCTGACCAAAAGTTGAGAAATTAGAACATGTTCTCATCTCTAAACTAGTTGAGCACTAAACTTTTACATTTACACTGCCGAAGTTAGGGCGAATAGTTGAAAAGTTGATCAAATCGCCAACTTTTCAACTAATAGTTGATGGTGTAAACCCAGCTTTAGACAAAAATTACTTATGAATAACCCACCTGACCGATTCATGGCAGTAATTACTGTTTATTGGTGATAAAATTTGTACCGATTTACCAGAAATGGTATTCACTCACTTAAACAATAAATTTATAATCTCTTGACAACAACTGCTACATGTACAAAACCAATTGGTGATGACAGGGTGTAAACTGCATCTGCCCTGAACATACGAAGAGTGGACAGCAGATGAACTCACCCCCGTGCATGGCATCGAGCAGCACTACTAGCTTCTTAGTAGCAAGAAGCTTCTTGATGGCGTCAAGGTCAAAGATCTCTTTAGTCATCTCAAAGTAATCGGACACCGAGTCGATTACCTCCACCGTATATTTGCGCCCATCCACGTCATGCTGAGTTGTACCAATCTTCGATACATCCACCTGAATGTACATGTATCAATATTAAAATGCTATAGCTGTCAAGGTTTTATAATTGTGATCAAATTATGTTTATTTCTTAAAATATTACATAAAATTTAACATACATTTAGCTGTATTTACTAAATAGACTAATGTGGTATCCTTCTCTCAAATAGCATTGTATAGCACTTTAACCTTTAGGGCAGACGGTTGGTTATATTAAGAGCTCTGCTTTGGAATGCTACTGTTCCATGTGTTGTAAATAACCTTCTGTCAGTTAAAGACTAAATATACCTCCCTTGAAAAACAAGGGTATTCATTTCATATAACAATAGAGGAACTTTACACATTATTCATACTACTAAAATATTAGAATACCTGAAGAGTTGGAGAGATGCTGTATTCATCTATATCCATGCTAATCTCATAAATTTTATTAGTAACACCATCTGGAGCAGGACCTAGAAAGATTTAAAGATAAAAAAAATTAATATGGCTTATCCATTTTCACATTGAATATCAGTTACAATGTCTAAACCTGATACACAAAATGTCAGGCAACAATGAAACATACCACCATTAGAACAGTTGAACTTGATGCCAAAGTCTCCATTTGGGCCCCCGGGGTTGTGGCTGGCAGTGAGGATTATTCCACCAGTGGTTTTGTACTTTCTGATGATGCAAGAGACAGCTGGTGTGGACAAGATGCCATTCTGCCCAACTATCACCTTAGCCACCTATTGCAGTAGACAAAACAGAATATCTTTCTAGTTTAACAGAACAAAACTACTTCATTGAACTGACGTCATTATACATCTGTAAAGACTAAAGTATATGATACACATATGTACATGGATGTAGGAGAATTTCCTCAAGAACTACAGCACAACACAGTTCTACCTAGTAACAACTAAGAATGTTTTTTGAGATTGCCAGATGGTATGAAGGCCTAATGTCATTACATTACTAGTAATGCATGATTACATATCAGCTCTCAACGATTTCATATTGCAGTACCAATTTGGTTGAACTTTGTACAAAATCCATCCCCTTCACTATTTAACAGTCTTACCCCTGTTCTACATTGGGACATACTACGACAGAAAACACTACCATCACTCTTTACCTAACTTAATCCTAATCCCATCAGTAAAAACAGGAATTCCATGCCATGGACCATGGTCAGGGGCGGATTCAGACTGTATTTGCCGTATTGGGAAATACGGTCTAGATTTCAAAGTGCCCTTCGAAATTTTGCGCAAAAAAATACAGAAAACAATTTGATGGAATTTGGCTATATTCTTTATTTGTTCTCTTTTTCTTCCGATTCATTGGACGAGGATTGAAGGAATCAAAATTTCAATCGGTAACAAAACTAGCTTTGATATATCTGAAAAGAAGGGAAGTGCTTGAATCATTCGGCATTTAATTGCTGGTATGCATAAGCGCAGGCAAATGAAGCAGAAATAAATTCCATACGGTTTGTTAAGCTATTTGACGGCATTGACTATAAAATGTGTGCTCAAATGGTGATCATTTTTGTGCCAGGACCCTTGAAATTTTAAAAAATTCCTGGGGGAGGCTCCCAGACCACCGCCATGTGCTTCCGCGCCTAACGGCGGCCACTGTGGGGTTGGTGTGCCGTTTTTGCGGGGATGCTGCCTATAAATCTTGTGAAAAATACTGTCTAGCTTCAGCCTGCGGGACGGACATGCGGCCGGTGTTGCGCGCACGCAGCCGCGCCCCCATCAGCGAATACGCCGCCCCCTCTTTTCGCTACCACTTATACAGATATCGAGACAGGGGTCTAAAAACTAACTCCGCGAAAACTGGGGCGCAATCCAACCGACATTTCCGCATCGCACGGCTAGAGCACCTCCAAACGGCCCTATTATTATTTGGTGGTGGCGCGCCTTACGGTACACGTGAGTAGCTCCTACAAGAAACCCTAAGAAATGCTGTCACTCAGCGCGACACGCGCCTCGCTCATTCGCCGCTACGCGATGACGTGGGCTACTGCGATATAGTGTCACGTCCAGGGCCGGACTAAGCGTGTGGGGGGCCGGGCACGCAATTGTGTGGGGGGCCTATAGTCTGTATTTTTTCTGCACTTTATGATGCAAATTCAGAGAGTATTCATCCGTGTTTCAAAATTTAAAATGTCACTTTCTGATAGCGAGAATACTGAGGTTACACTCTCTTGTGGCTCATCGTGGTTCTCATGTGCATTTTAATCAACTGAGTTTTAAAAATGACTTCACCGCTACAATTCGAGACCATCAATGAAAGATAGATTCTCAGAGCAATATCGGTAAGTGTCCTTCAGCTGAACAGCAAAGTTCAGCCAGAGAAACAGCATGGGAAACGCATCACTTCGACGTTACATGCTAAGAATTTTGTGGATCACAATTACGACAGTTTTGTAAATTTTAGGATACTCTAAATGTGGGGGGCCCCAAATGTGGGGGGCCCGGGGCACGTGCCCCTGTTGCCCCGCCCTTAATCCGCTAGTGGTCACGTCTATCACAGAGGTTTTAACGAAGACGCGTACGGCGCTCCACGTGGGCTGGCGCGGTCTAGATGCTATCTCCAAAACTGCCGCCGCCGCGGCGCCCCTGGCTGCGTACGTGGCATATGTTTTTACCAACCTCGTAACCCCGCGCTGCCCGTGGTGACGGCACGTCGTGCGAGCACGTGCTGGCGTGGCCGTGCCAGTATTTACACGTAGCTAAACCTACGTATACTGGCCCCTGCTGCCCCTCCCCCCCCCAAGGCCGCCGTAGTCAAGCCGGTGTACGTCTGACGAAAACTGCACGATGTCACGCTTCCCGCTATACGGATTCGCGAATATTCGAATTTGTATAGCGGGCAGCGCGAGATGCTACATACAACACCCCGCGGTCGCGCGTGCGCCCAGTCCCGCGGAAGTGCGCGGCTTAACCGCTCTCGGCGGTCGGGGAACAACGCATCTTTTGCGCAATGCCATCTTGTACCCGGTCTCTCTGGATCCGCCCCTGATGGTAAATTAACCTACTCATGCAGTAATCTGTAATCAAATTGTTCCTTACATTTTACAATTTTAACTGCACAGTCTGAAGATAACTTATTCTATTAAATATTACAGAACAGTTATGTTTGCAAGTCCTTACCCCATTCGCTGCGCACATTTTGATAATAATATCGACGGCCTCCTTAAGATAATATCTTCCATCTCCTCCTACTACCAAGGTGGAACCGGCGAGCTCGGTTCCAAGAGCAGTCAAAATAGACTGTACAAAATTTTCTGTGTAATTCTTCTGCTTAAAGATCGTAACATTCTTTCTTAGGCCACTCGTTCCTGGCTTCTGGCCATCAAAAGAGCATGTTGACACTTTAACAGATAACAGAGTCATATTTACTGTGGCTTTTCAGAAAGAAACGTACAGACTTTTAGGGCACGTTAACGTCACAAGGTAGCACCATAACCAAGGTACCTCACTAGTGACTGGGTGAATCGTGACTAGCTGCACTCTTGTGTGCACTGTGCTGTACACGCATAGACTGGTACCCGGTCGACAGTTCCACACACTACACTAACTGTCAGTGTAGTGAAGGATATATGCCGGTGTCGGACACTGATCTCTATAATATAATCTATTATGATATTATTATAGAGATCAGTGGTGTCGGAGTGAAGGTGGCGAACGGGTACCAGTCTAGCACACGCTACCCACCCGTGCAATCGGGTGCAATTAGGAGAAGTCGGTGCGTAAACTAGGCTAGTAGGGGATGACTTTCATTCTTTCACTTACAGATATATATATAAATTCCTATTATAAATATCAAGATATACATATTTATATGATTTATTATTAAATAGTTTTGGAAAATTTTACTTCCTACGTAAAAATACTAAATAATAGTGCATTAATGAAGTGACGTCACTAAATCAGCTGTCACTGAAAGTTCAAAAGTATAAAAGTTTTATAATAATTAATAATAACTCATGTAAATAAACGTTTTGTCAAAACACGTGAGGCTGTGCCATATACGAAATACCATAGATACCAGATACTATTCTATTAAAGCATTATCGGACACATCTTGTTGGATAATAGTATTTAATACTGTACTCTGTAGACTGTAGAGTGTAGTGTTTGTTTACCCCTTACAGCACCCATCACACGGTCATGCGCACCGCACGACACTTTAAGCGACGACTTGCATGGAAATGGTCCTCTGGCTCTAGTCTCTAGACTCTACTACTACGGGCTTGTTATTATTTTGACTTCATACAGATATCGTGCACCCGTGGTTGTGGTGCTGTGCAGCTTGAAGGATTACATTTTGACAGGATGATATATATAATATCGTACCAAAAGCAACGGTAGTTATTATTCGCCGATAGATGGCGCTGGCATCACTACCGTGAGTTGAAGAGAAAAAAATTCGGCGACGGTACCGTCGCAGGAGCAACAGCCTATATATATAGTCACAGTGACAGGAAGATAAACGTAAGTATCTGTGCCACTGGTACTGCCTACTGGTAGTGGTATCTGTGCCAGACTGTGGTACTGGTAGTAGTATAAACTGTGTGGTGCCTGGTGGTATAACTATAACTATAACTATAAGTGTGTGTACTGTATAGTCTGTAGTGAAATGTAGTTCACTACTCTAGTTGTACTTGTAGACTCCATTCACTACACTTTGAGTGGGCCGAAAGACCGCGTCACTGCCACTGGCAGCGGTACGTTATTATTTATAACATGGTTACGTTCTTATACTTGTCAGTGTTTAGTATGGATTATATCGAATGGATTATATCGTATCGAAGACAGCATGGCCTATACACTGAAGCCTACCTAGGTATTGTATGCACCAGTCAACTCACTCAAGTGTATCAAGAATAGTACAGTGTCACCATTATCGCTGTTATATTCAGGCAAGAGCCATGCCGTCCTCCACACACTCCAACTCTTCAAGTAACATCGCTGGCGAAAGTTTAGAGGAGAAAACGCAGTTGATATCTAAAGTAACCCGGATGAAAAGGATAGTCAGCGAACCTTTTGTAAGGTAACCTTTAGAGAAATCTCTATGTTATTTTACATTGTGCTTCATCCTCCTGCTTTCTATCTGCCTCCAACCCTGTCACACTCCTGTTCCTTATCTATCTCTAGCTCTGCATGCACGTGCGTGCATGGTTGCTCGCGTATTCTCTCATTCTCTCTATACCTAACTCAGTCAGTCTCTATCTATCCCTCTTTCTCCAAGGTTAGCCACACATGGTGTGCCTGTGCGCATGTATGACATAAGTAGTGACTTATGAATCACTACTCCCAGGTCTTATTGAAAGTAGTTCAATTTCAAGTAAGTCATCGTAGAAGGTATTGCATTGGTATATGCAGAAAAGACAAAATCTGAGATATTCTCTAGGTTTAAAGCATGACCTTGATAAGTAATTAGTCGTGTTTATGGGAGGTGTGCAGGCTAGTTCAACTGAGTGCAATGGGGAGTGTAGTGGCTCTTCTCTACTTAAATAAAAGCTAACAGTCCTTCAGGCGAACAATTATATAGGGTTCATGTTACCAAAATAATCATAATAATGACTCGGAATGTCAGTTCAAATTAAAAATCTTAACATGGCAAAAGTAAAATCTTTACAAAGGAATGTTCCAATAATTGGAGAGTATACATAAATGTAAAAAATGTGCTGAGCTGGCTGCTACTGCTAGTGTTGTAGATGGCCAGGAACAAATTTATATCTGGATGCATGTTTGTTCTTGTTTGCTAAGGCGTGTGAGTAGTGTTGTCAACGGTTGTAATTTTGTAATCGATCATCGGTTGGACCCAAGTAACCGATGATCGGTTACAATCGGTTACTCGAGGTGTTGAATGCCTGCGTGTGCGTAACGTCGTGCGCATGCACGTGTGTGCATGTATGTGCTTGTTTATCCCTGTTTACTGTTTGTTTTGCACTGTTTACTACTGTGTGTATAATACATGTATGTTAATAAAGGATAACTTGTATAGTAGCGATGATATCTCTGATTCTCATCACTTTTTCCAAAAATAAAATTCGAATTTTTTTTATTTTTTTTTGATGAAATCGATTATGGATTTTGATAACCAAGCGCTTGGTTTGAGCCACTGTTCAACCGATGATCGAGTATAATCGATGATCGTGACATCACTACGTGTGAGCATACCACATGGGAACTTGGCTGGATGGGGAAAACTGGTTTACTATAACATGTGATTGAAACTATTCTCCATACGACCATCAGTTCTCAACATGAATTCTGCTTTATAAAATATTCAGTATTGATTATCGACTAAACAACTGATGCAAGTTAAGGTTTTTTCTCTCTCAAAATTTCCAATAGTTTTGTATGCAATTTCAAAGTAATTATTACAATGATATAAGTTATTTTATTGTCAACTTGAAAGCCAGCATACTCATCCTGCAATTTGGCATTTAGCTTCAGTTTTATTGCTGCTGTGACATCATATAAAAGATCCTGCCTGTGTATTAGTGCAGTGGCCGAAGCTGAAAAAGGGCTCTATTTAGGGAGATACCCCTACCGGAGCAGGGTTCTCCCCAGGATAAAATTCAAACAGGGGGGAGGGGAGGGGAAGGGGAAATTAGGGGCGTGTATTTTTACCGTACGACTAATTAATGCGTAAAATCGCCACCACACCATAGACGGTATTTGGGGTTCTTGTATATATAAGATAGCTGAGTCGGTGTACAGTTAGTGACAGGTTAACTGTGCATTGTCAGGTTAACTTGTGTACTGTCTTCAGTGCATGCGTCGTACGGTAAAAATACACGCGTCGGATGTCCTCGTCGAACGGCAATTCTTTACGATCGATTCCCGCGCTGGCAAACTTTTATTGTGGTGGAATTTAAACGGGGCGCAACGATTCAAACAGGGGGGAGTTTTCCCAAACGGGGCGCAACGATTCAAACAGGGGGGAGTTTTCCCAAACGGGGCGCGCGCGCGCCCCGTTTGCGCAACGTAGGGAGAACCCTGCGGAGGTATAACAAGCTGGGACTTGTCTCATTTTATCCATCTGGATCCCTAGTTTATGAAAAGCCATGTTGTAGTTGCAGCAACCTTGTACAACATGCCGAATTAACCCCTTGTTTACGGTAACATCTGAAAAACATTGTTATATTGTGATAATGATTTTCCTTCTGTTCTGGCACATAAAAGGCACATAAAAACGAAAGTAACTATTTGCCTTAAATATGGCTGTTAAATTGGCCATGCACAGTTGAATAATTTCCAACTACATGTGTTGGACTAATTATTTGTTAGTGTAGTGGATTTAGGGCACACGTGTGAGTCTACAAACTTGGTGGATGTCAAGGTGATAGGCTGGGTCTTTTGCTATAACAGAGCACTGTATATTTTCATCTTCCTGTCTTTTTCATCTCAATCCTTTTCCAAATGTTGACCTAGTGTATTTGTGCTAAATATATATCCTGGGCTGTATTTTCTAGCCAGCATTTTATTTGCTCAGTTTATGTGTCCGACTTTTCTCAAGGGTAAATTTTGCTTCTGTTCTCAAGTTTTATCACAAACCCCTGTGGTTGACGACAGAGGTTTCTTTTATTTCCCTGAATGTGGTTACCCTTGTAAAAAGTTGAGTGTATTTATTAAAATGTCAAAAAAGACAAGATGTGTAGCTCACGTTCAAGGGGTAAGCTGATACTTGATATGAACAGCTCACTTAGTTTAGGGCGTTTGGCAGTACAGTGTGTCATTGACTCTGTAGGTTTGTATTTTGCACGAATAGTTGGAACTATGTTAGCAATGATTGAAGCAAATTTGCACACTGCTGTAATCATGTACCAATTTCTGTTCAAATGAAGATTTGAGACTAAAGAATGTTAAGTTGGAAGTTACTGTAAAAATCAAACAGTTGGTATGAAAGTGTATTGTGCATCTGCATGTCTCAATGTGGGTCAGTGATCCAAATAAATAACGTTTATGTCTACTGGTGTAGTTTGCTTTAACTGGCACTGAGTGCACAAATCGGTCGACACAACGACATGGAACCAGTCTGTATTCCACTGACAACATGGTTTTGCACATATATTTGTGCAACTTGTCATCCACCGGTCAACCAACTTGTGAATATTGACAGTCAGCTGATGTTTTAAGGAAAACAACAGCAACTTGAGCAGTATTCTATGTGACAACAATGATATAACGTGTAGTCATATCCCAGTAGTTACTTTTTCATACTGTCTTAACACTAACATTACACTTTTTAACACTATCTGCATATTGTTAGGTTGTACCAAAGTACAGAGAGCATCACTAGTGATGATCCTGGACCAAGTGGATGCTGCAGTAGAAGTGTATCAGTTTCCAATCGAGAAAGGTGCAGAACCTCATTGCATTATATGTGAATGCCCATTATTTCTTGTTTTTCTCATAATTTATCATAGTACACAAAAAGCGTTGATGGTTTTATCAGAAGGAAGCTATCACAGTAGCACGTTTATCAGTCTTAAACGATCTAACATACAGTACGTATATCAAGTGAATGGGGGGGTAGAATGTGCACCTTAGAAGTAATCACCTAATTATTTCTATACTATTTCTCTGACTTGACAGTGGCAGAGATGAAGCAAAGTATGCTCGCAAGCCGTTCTATGTTTCGCCATACGAAGACAACAGGAAGCCGTATTACTATACGCCGCTCGCAGATGAGGAAGACAAGAACAGCGATCAGAAATATAGCGCTCGTACTCAGGCCACCCTCAGTCGGTATCGCTACTACAGCAAGCTGACACCTCCTTCTGATAAAACACTTGTAAGCTCAATGATCTGCGTTATTATTGCATTCACTTTCAAGTGTAAGAGTCTCTACTGATATTAGATTATGAAGACTACTTATGGTTTGTGTGCCTAATGTCACGTATGTGCGTGCATGTGTGAACATTTGACTATTAATTCATGTCGCTGTATTAATGTGACGACTTTTACAGGTTATTCCCAGTCATATAATTCCGGCACAGTACTACTCTCTGCTCCCAATCCCTGCTCTCACCAAAGGCAAGCAAGGCAGTATAGTGCTCATGTGAGTTCATATTTATCTACCTGTGTTATAGATCTGTAGTTTCGTGTCAACGACAGGGAGAGACAATGGTTTCGTATGAGAATTTAAGATGAGAGAGTGAACAAGACAGAGAGGGGGAGGAAAGGAGGGAGATGGACAGCGAGAGAGGGGATAGTGCACAAAAAGTAATGGGCAATTAATACATGTGTATATTTTCAGCTTTTCAGTGTGGAACACAATGATGGGGACAAGTATATTAAGCATGCCTTGGGCTTTACACCAGGTATGTGGCAGATATTAGTGTAGCAATGAAAAATGATTTGTAATACTGCAACAATAGGATTGTGCCATGCACATTGATCATTGACAGACGTGTCACGTCTGACATCGGAAACCTTCCCTACATTAGTAAGAGCTAGCCATCAGTAAAAAGAATGAGGTTTGCACTGCAATCTTGTTGCCTATGCTACAGCGATATGCCTAATCTTTAGTGTGCTTAAGCCATTCACAATTATCAACATTATCACATGGGTACACTGCGGAGCTGGAGAGAGGGAGGTCAATGACCGCTATATATGCTTTAGCAGTTGCAAATAAATGTTGCTTCATACCTTCCTGCCTAATCTGGAAAAAAATACATTTTTTGTGTGCATTGGGAGGCTGGGTGTCATGTAAAAGTGTATGTGGTGTATATGCTTGTAATGGTTGTTGATTACTACCCTATAGCACAAATTTTAATAACACATACAAAGCAGACCATTTTTAATATAATACAGTTTTATGTCATAGAGATGATTAATTGACAAATTTTGTGTTGCAGGCTGGTTTTTTATTTGGTCTATTCCTGATGTTGTTTATGGCAGCCATATCCCTCTATACCTGCTACAGAGTACTGAAGTCTCCACAGCAAGCAGGTATATGTCCTGATTAGCTAAATGCTAAAAATATGTACCTACCCTAGACACAAATGTTTAAAAAGTGTTCAGTTATTTATTAATTTGAAGCCGTAAAGCCTTTTTTGCTTCAACCTTATAACAAATAATGACAGGCTTCTTAGTGATCAAGCATGCCCACTAAAATCTGATTAGCTCTTTAAGTAAGTTCCCTGGGCCACTAGGTTCACACTCTGTGTATGAAAGTCTGTCTTGGCTACTAAACTAACGTGTATTGCTGAATTTCAGTCACTTTGTGTGGAGTTACATACGTTTTGTGGAGGGCACTCTCAGTTGAGTGCAGTGAAATTCCACAAGAAAGTTGGTGTGAATGTTCTTTTAAAGCGATCATTGCGAGTTGTTTTCAGCGTTTTTTAGTGTTTATTCTCACTCTCATGATGCCTACCATTGTTGCTTGAGTAACAGTAATTGTTTGAAATAACAATAAAATGTCCTAGAACTGCATGCAAAGACAAAATCATGCACGATTACAATTTTGCGTTCTCTTGTTGATTTTCGCTGTCATGTCTCGCACTTTCTCGCGGTACCGCGAGACGTCAACAAGGGTACAGTAATGCAAAAATCGCACCGGAGATATTTTTGGTCAGATGTAAACACAGAGGTGCGTAGTAGCGTAACACAAACAAGAGTGTAAGTTGTAACCTCATAAATATTAGTCTTCAAAAGTCCTAGGGACTATAACGAAGACGGAGAGAGAATTGGATCAAATCCTCGTTGCGTACCGCCAGCGAGAATACTTATCACACACAAATAGATGCCCCTTTGTTTTAATTATGTTCGCTTGTTTGAGACGCCATTTGTGATTTTTGAAAGTCCTGACTCAAAAAAATGTATTGCTGGTATGATGTGGTCAAATCAATTTTTCTATGCTATAACTGCATAAAATATTTGTGTTTTGAATGTTGGTGTAATCAGTGATATTTTCGCTGTCAGGTGAGACTATATTCAGCTATATTTAGTTTTTCTGAGCAAAATTCTCGCAATGATCGTTTTAAGAGACTGCATGTTATAAAAAGTCATCTCGAAAGTGACAATTTGTAGAATCTTCTTTTGAAAGAGAAACAATTTGCGCATAATGATTCGCTATATATAATGTCATACTTTCTTCCACAGGAGTGAAGACTGAAATCTTGGAGTTCTCCGATATTGTTGCACTGTATCTGGGTAAGTATGGCAACTGGGCGAGTATGTTCTTCTCGCTGTCTGCGTTTCTCGGAGCGATGATCGCCTACTGGGTGCTGATGACAAACTTTCTGTACCACTCCGTCAACTACATCTATGGTAAGTACAGGCAGGTGGTGTAGAACTACAGTTACTACACTATACTTACTAGTGAGTGCTTCGGTAGCTCATCACTGCACCGCCTGCTCTTTTGTTTAACATGTTCATCAATAAAAATGACTCATGCTGACGTGCACGTATCGTTTACTTCTGAATGTGATCATTTAGAAAGATTTGGATTGAAAACTCACCGATGACCAGTTTTTATGCTCCTATTTGCTCTTATTTGTTTAGTTCAAGTATTTTACTGAATAGTCTTATGTTCTTTTTAGACCAGTATTATGGGCTAGATGAAGAGTCAACTGGCCTGGACAGTGTTATAGCGCCTACATGCGGAAACGGTAGTTTTATTTATTTACCAAGTGGCGATGTATAATAATCAATTGCTCTCACTATATGGGTCATACAACGTTAATAATGCTATAAAATATATATGCATAGTGTAAATAAAACATGTCACTTTCAGCCGATTTTAAAGAAACATTTATAGAATACTACATATCTGTCATGTTGACAAGGCCAGTGTTGCATGTTCATATTGCCTATGAATAACTTTCTTAATACGTTTTAGGAATTACACTGTGGTGGTTATTTTGCAGCTGTCTGCCACATCTCCAACTATCATGGTGGGGATAACCCTTCTACTATTTCCCCGGCAACGATCAGCCCTGATGACAACGACACTTTCGGATTATCGAACTTCGCCACTGTTGCATTCACAGCGACTTCGGCAACGCCGAACTACACAACTCCTTCCTACATCTTACCGGCAAACTTTCGCATATACGAGTCCATTTGGAATGAGGTGAAGACGGTGCCACTGTACCTCGTCATACTGCTGTTGCCGCTAATGAACTTCAAGAGCCCCACTTTCTTCACCAAATTTAATTCGCTCGGTGCGTTCAGGGTTATTCGTGTGCGCGTTGATATTGCATGCAATCATTTAGTTTAGCACTTCATACTGGTTTTAAGGAAAAGCTGTGTCTTAATTCGTAATGAATGTGCTTCAATGCACTCAAGTCATTAAGTCGAGAAAATTATTCATATATGTTTTTTATGTGTATATCATATATCTTTTTTAAATCTGTTTGCTAATTGTGGTTTCATTTTGCCCTCCCTGCACCGAATCCTCTCCTCGTGTACCTCTTATCTTGCCGTAAAATTAAAGTTTATTGTTTGTAATTGTCGTCATCGAGATGGGTTTTGTTGCAGGCACGTTGTCGGTTGCCTACCTCATCATCTTTGTGAGTTTGAAAACCGGTAGTTGCGGTGTCCACTTTGACTTTGAAACGATACCACGTATGTATATCCTGCCGTGTAGTCACAACCTGGGATAATGGTAACGGTACAAGTGACGCTGCCAGGGTCTATGTCTCCCTGGGTACTGCCGGAACGTACCCTGGGTACGGTCCGGTATACCGGAACGTACCCTGGTACTATCTAATATGCCGGACCGTACCTCGCCTACTCCACTAACGAGTGTAGGGAGTCGCCTACGCCTACTCCCTAACCCTAACTATATCAGATAGTTACCAGGGTACGTTCCGGTATACCGGACCGTACCCAGGGTACGTTCCGGCAGTACCCAGGGAGACATAGACCCTATCAGCAAAAGTGACAAGTACAATTACTGAAATAATGAAATTCAGATTTTCAGTTTATTAATAAACCTTCACTAACAACGAACGAGTGTTTCATGTCACTCACTCCTCCCCCGGAAGTACTGTTTCAATGTAATTTCCAGAACCGAAGTGTCATTTTCAATTTCATTTAAATGCGATTTATGATAGTGTGGTGATGCCATCAGCAACATTTTTACTGTGATTGGAGAGAGTTTCTAAGTTTTGGACTATGATGTGTTGCAGAGATCCGCACCTTGTTCCCAGCTCTCACAGGAATTCTGGCACTAGCCTACTTCATTCACAACGCAATAATTTCGATTATGAGAAACCAGAAGAAACCAGAGAATAATGCAAGTACCATACTTCACTTTAAGCTGAAATAATTTCTATTATCCATTGGGTTTGTGTCTTGTGGGTTGAGTTTTTGATTTCGTGTAACACGTATTGATTTTGTGAATGATTGTAATTTTCAGTGTGTACCTAGCATCAATTTCGATTTTCACATACCATGTTAAGAAATTTTCTTGTATTGATCTATTTCAGGCCAGAGATTTGACGATTGCCTACATCCTTGTAGCTGCCACCTATGTATTTGTGGCTTCCGCGTTCTATATAATGTTTCCATTGGACAAGGGATGCATTCAAGATGTGAGTTAATTGTGTAAGAAGTAATTTATTGATAACAATTCTTACTATTATATGATTCATCTATATTTACTAGTTGATTAAGTTAATATACGCGAATGAGTCCGCTCTGTTAAAAAAATTGCAGATGTGACAGCATACATTGGTTTTGTTAAATATTTTACCATTTTCAAATAATACACTTATCCATCTTACGTATACAACAAAATGATATTAGCCTTTTAGAATTTTTATGAAATTATATGTGCAGATGACCAAAAGGTACTATCACTCATGTATTTCCTATGTATTTGTTATTCGTTTAGAACTTTCTCAACAACTTTCGTGGCGACGATGTCCTAACGTTTGCTGCTCGAGTGGGTCTGCTGTTCCAGATGACGACTGTATTTCCTCTCATAGCATACATCTTTCGCATCCAGGTCATGCATGCTCTGTTCGGATCCATATACCCAAGGTACGCGCAAGTTTGATTTCATGGGGTTCTAAATCTAGATGGCATTGCTGAATTTTATGAATCAGTCAGCGTGACGCGAATTGTGACGTGGGTTATGAGTACAATCAATGTTTACTCAATGCTTGCTGATTGACCCATCGATCTATCTATCTAATTGACCTATTGATACTGTATTATACGTTTTCTATTCATACATGCCAAATTGTCAACTATGCGGAAGTTCGTTATTAAGCAGCATTTTTTAGAATACCCCTATCATAATGTGGATTAGTTAGAGTTACCTGTGAATCATTCCAGGCAGATAGGTCAATTGAAAATTATTATGCAAGCAAAACTGCTGGAGATAAAAATTAAATAATGGTGTAAGTAGTGGTGAGAGTGAAATGCTCTGTCACGCTACAAAATTACTACATATCTGGTTTCATAGACGTTTATGATTATCACCGGTTTCTTCCCTCTGCAGTTTGAAACACGTCGTAATGCTAAACGTGCTGCTTTCTGCAATCTGCATTCTATTTGCAAGGTTCCTCCCACAAATTGGAACAATCATCAGGTAAATATTAGTGCTAGCATCAAAACTTGTGAAACCCATTTTGCATATACTACTAATGGTTTAATGGGATGAGACCATAAATAATTAAATTAACCAGCACAATTAAAAAAAGTAAATATAATAAATTTGCAAACTGTCTAATCTATACAATGTTTACGTTGCAGATTTTGTGGTTCGTTCTCGGGCCTGGCGTATATCTTCACGCTGCCAGGCATTGTGTACATGATGGAGCAGAAGCGCAGAAAGTGTCTCACCAACACCTCCATCTTCCTGCACTGCATCATCATCGGGCTGGGCGTCCTCAACTTCGTGGGCCAATTTGTGATCCTTGGTGCAGAGTGATGTTTAAACGTTATTATAGTTGCTGCTATTGTCCCCCTATGCTATGCATGAGTCAGCTTCCACAACTGGAGATCCACGCCTCGTCCACTAGCAGGCTCACATGGCATTTACCCCTGCAGTAGTACAGAGCTTACTGTTGCATGGATGAATTGATGTCAATGCAAATGTATATATCGCATATCGCATTTATGATATGCGGTATACTCGGTCCCTGGCTTTTAAAACTATGGTTCTGCCCATAATAGAATATGCTTCGCCAGGCTGGTGCCTCTAAATTGGATACCATTCAGGGCTGTAGTGGCCTCCCAAAATGTGCTACTGCAAAAAAATGTAGGATCACCCAGTAATAATAGCATAAGTGGCGGTTATGGTGTGTGCCTCAGGCACACACGGTGAATGCCGCAGTAGCGAAGCCCCTGCCTTCGTCTGGGGTCTGGGGGCCCCCAGAAAATTTTTGAAATTTAGAGCCTGGAAATGTCATTTCCTGCATTTCCTCTTCCTCCTCTATATCCTGTCTTGATCTGCCACCACCTTCTCAACTCCTCTTCCCCCTCCCACCTCCAGCAGCTTCTCACTCCTCGCCCTCATCTCTCCTATACCTCCCCTCTCCTACTCCAATTACCTTCTCCCTTCCTCATCTTCCTCCCTTCTCATCCACTGACTCAACTTCCTCTCGTCCTCCTCCACCAGCTTCTCTCCCTCCTCTCCATCCCATTATCACATTGAATGGCTTCTTGAATGCTTTACTACTACTGTTGTCACTAGTAATTACACTAATAACGATATTATCAGTAGTTCTTTAAGATTTATCTTGCCCTGTGTGCCGATTCGCCTGTGTTAGGTATTCTGCTTAGATCCAATCTTTCCACCAAATTGGTGCCACGAATGTGTCGTTTCATCTCCTTGGTATATCTAGCTCCTTGGTTCCCTGCACAATTTTTTTTAATCAAAATAGTGCCACGGCAGTGCCGTGCTGCCGTGGCGGCCACTACGGCCCTGCCATTCAGCATAAAACTGCGAGATGGGTATCCAGAAACTATGATGATAGTGTTGATGTTGTTTTGGCTCGTCTTGATTGGCCTCTTCGTGTCCGCTTTCTTCATTCTAAACTCATAACTTTCTATAAAATTTATCATGGTGAGTTGAAAATTGGCATTCCCTCTTGCTTAATGACGCCTGTTCGCTGCACTCGATCATCTGAGCGTGATCACTGTTTTCGGCACGTGCAAACTTCTAAGGATCCTTTTAAGTTTAGCTTTGTTTCTGTGATTCCGTATTGGAATTCCCTGCCTTCATCTTTGGTAAATAGCAAATTTGCAACCTTTTCCACTGCGATCCACAGTGTGGATCTATCGATTTGATCACTTCTCTCTCCGTCTTCGTTATGGTCCCCAGGACTTTTGAAGACTAACATTTATGAGGTTATGAAATGACTCGTGAAGATTGAGAGCCTGGATGGATGAACGCAATAGGAAGCTGATGTGTGTGATATAGCAGTTTTACTTTATGTAAAGTAAACGTCTGTGTATTAAAGTTATACACCCTCCACATTGTGCGTGTATGCATGTGTGCGTATCTCATTCATCGTCGAGAAAAGATCAAACAAGTGAGATTTTCAATGTAAAATTATTGAGTGTGTACGTAGTCTTAAGTGCCAGATAGTCTTCTGAAGGATGGGTACAGTAATATTTGATGCCTTTCGCAATCCCCGTTTACAAAAACAGTCTTTTATACTTAATTGCCAAGCGAATGCTACTCCGACCAAATTAATTACATTTCAGTATTGCTGTAGCAACCCTGGATAATGATAAATGTATGATTGCACATACTATATTTTTATATTACATAGGCATAAACATTTTGTGTGCGTGTGTATTCACGCAGTAACTTTGTGTGCTTACGGATGGATGTGCAGTGATCGACGTGGGAATGGAAAGTCATACTGTAACTGTAATGATATCACTGTTTCGTCACCTAGTGACATCCAACTCATTGTATTAATATAAAGTTGTCTGGATGCAACATTGTAAGGTTATTTAGGTTGGTGTGTAGTCAAAAGGCTCTTTCATTGCATACTTGCCTCAGTTATAATATGTATATACACGTACAGGGTAAATAATCATGCAGTCAACTAATGAAACGTTCACCAGACTATATAATTTTGCCGAGTGGTCAGGTCGTATAAAGCAAATGATAAAGGATGTTACTGTGAAATTCGCAACATGAATGCGTGCTCGGAAAATGTTTTTTTTTGTAGAAATAGGTCCGGATTATTTTAGGCTTGTGAAGTAGAAATATTTTAGGTTCATCGTGGTTATAAAACTGGTGAGTGTTGTTCCTGGTGCTACAGCTGCTACTGCTGCTTCTTTTGTTGTTGTTGCTGCTGCAGCTGTTGTTGTTTTTGTCGTTGTTAAGGAGGAAAAATTGCTATTCACTTTTGGATTCTCTTTACTGGGTTGTTTAGGTATACGCTGAAGGCAAGGCTTGTGAACACGCGCTTGTAAAAACGCGTTGTGATAACTCGGTTTAGTTTAGTTCTTACTTTTGCTCTATTTATTGCACGCAATGATGTCGTGCAGTGACTATTCGGTTATTTGAGCTTAGCTTTAATATAATTTCAATACCTAATAGCTATTTGGTCACGGAAATCTTAACAGGGTATTTTTATATGTACATATTTAATTATATATGCCGGTGTGTAGTAAATCTTAGGAATGAGAAGTGTGGACTGTATCCTGTTTTGGCATGGTTAGAGATTACACCCACGACGACTATTACGTACTATGTACGAAACTTTACTTTGAAATGTGTAGTCACCGTTTCTACCTTATTATATATAATGGAAAGTGTCATGATGCCAAATTACCTTATATTCTGCACACTCAGGTGACAGTGTAATGTATATTATTTCATAAAATATACGTTTAGTAAATCTTTTATGACGGCTAAATTTCACTACTATTCATAGGAAAATTTAGCATGTGTCGTTTTGCCACCAACAGCAACATTGAACACTTCTCTCTCGTATCAGTTTTGTCGTGAACAGACCACAGAACCCAACATATTTCATAATAACTATAGATGTCCATATATACATTATATGTCAGGGCCGTAGGCTGAGCAAATGCATGGGGGGGGGGCAATGACGGATCAAGGATTTCAAGGAGGGGTTGATAAAAGGTGGGGGGTCTGGGGGTCCTCCCACCAAAAATTTGGAAAATGTAGATCGCAGGAAATGGTATTTGAGGCACTTTTGAGTACATGTACAGCCTTCATTCTGACTACGACAATTCTCTTTTAGTAGAACAATTTGTTTTTTAATTTGGCTCCAAAATCTAGGGGGGCAATTCTCTCCCCCCCCCCCGCAGGCTACGGCCCTGTATGTAGAAGTAAAAACACAAGACACCCATGTAAATATGAAAATAAATAAATAAAAATATAATGATTGTATAGCCTGATGAAGAGACGTTCGCTCGAAAGCTTGCTAATTAAAATTTGACATCTCATTATATTTTTATTTATTTATTTTTATACATATTATAAACCAATCGATGTTTGTCCAGCGAATTTTCACAGGGTTTTGTCATGTTGTGACAGGCTTCTCTCTCGCGTCCAACAAACACATATATAGAACCTTTCTTATCATCGTCTCTGTGTATTTGTCGTCAAAGTTTTTAGCGGCGGTAACTTGAACGGCGTATAGGCCTAATTACAAGTTGATGGAGTATCAATTGATATAACGCACAGACAATGGAGTTGCTGAGCTCGTTGTTCAAGGCGTACTAAGGCACGTCTATCGGCGGCCGTCTAAGGCACGTCTAAGGCTCGATAGGCGTGCAAAAGGCAACGTCTATCGAGCCGTGTATATATCTATCAAGAGCGTATAAAGGAGGTACAAGTATCCTTCTTTATACGCTCTTGTATCTATCCATCTATCTATCTAGTATCTAACTATCCATCTAGCAATCTATCCATCTAGCGATCTATCCATCTATCCATCTAGCGATCTATCCATCTATCCATCTAGCGATCTATCTATCTAGCCATCTATCTATCCAGCCCTTTATCCATCCATCTATCTATCCATCCATCAATCCATCCATCCATTCATCCTTCTATCTACCCATCCATCCATATATCTACCTAACTGCTTATCCGTCCATTTATGTATCTAAGCACGGCTTACATTACCGGATAACTTGTTACTACCAACACCTACACTAATAACGAAATTAATTATTTATTAATTAATAACATGAATTAAATTATAATTAATTAATGACAGCAAAATAAGTAAATATAATGGACGTAACATCTATCTAAGGAGAACACTTAAGTTGTGTTGTATACACGCTCATGGCGTTTCATCATCGTAATATAGTCGGTCATACGCAAATATTTAACAATGTCACAGTCAGACCTGTCTACGAGGAAACGTTCCACTTAATATGCTACTCTATTCAGTAGGAATGTTATTTCCGAACACGCGCCAGCTTCAGGCGTGTACAAGTGACTCCGCTGCACCTTGGTACGTGGCTGGGGCAGGTAACCACTCAATCGTTGCACGAAACCCTTTCGACGTGTTCATTCTCTGTCTCCTTGGACCTCGTCACGTTTATCCGGTTACAACGGGACGGTTGGCACTGGTGGAAAATAAATTACCACTGTACTATAATTATGATATATACATACACGCACACAGACACGCGCACGCACGCACGCACGCACACACACTGTCACACACACACACACGCACACATGCACACACACTGTCACACGCACGCACGCACGCACGCACGCACCACACACACACACACACACACACACACACACACACACACACACACACACACACACACACACACACGGTAGTAAATAGATTTCGTACATTAGCAAATAATATATTATTTAACAAATAATATATTATATAAATAAATAATACATTATTATTTAACATATATTTTATCAATCTTATGCAGTTTGTGTCCGGTCATCTCGGTTCACTCCAACCGGTTAATTCCCGCGAACGAGTTGACGTCATCTGAGATCTGGTCCAGCTTCGTTCGCCGGCTAACTCGGAGTGTTTCACACGCCCCAACTCTAATACTCGCGAACGATTGAGGAGAGCTAAAATTCTATGAGCCGCTTTAATTCTGTAATTTGAAGTTTATGAAGCACGAATACGTTTAATAGTTTTCTTTAGCCAGAATATACGATACGCGCGTACGTCATATAGGCAATCTACGCGCGCGTATCGTCACTAGCCTAATATCTCGCGAACGATTTGATTATCAATGACAATAAACACTGAACACGTAAGCCTTTTCTTTTACTCAGGCTAATAAACATGTTTTAATTAGGAGAATTGCATATAATACATAAAACTCTAATACTCCGAACGATTTGAGTACATTCAAAAATTCCTAGATACATATTAAACACATGTCTTAGCTTAGATTCGTGAATCCTGAGTTATTGAAGCACGAAATATTTATCATTAATTACGCAGAATATACGTACGCGCGTATCGTCATATAGGCTAATCTACGGCGCGGTCGTGTGAAATACTGTTGAACAACTGAACATGCTGTTTCCTGATATGCTAATTTGATTGCATAACGAGATCTGTCGCGGGTATTTGTGTGTTAAACAGTTTGTGGTTCGTGCTAATCGCTGCGCGTGCCGTAGTGTGTCTTGCGTGTGCGTGTGCGTGCGCGTGTGCGCGATGTGGTGGTGCGTGTGTTGGCGAGAGGAAACGCTGTTACATGACGCTAATGCAGCACGAACGCCACCTTCCCCTGTATTTTCCGCTGAACACCAGACGTGGGCGATCGTGACGCGGCATCCAGCATCTCCACCCATCGACTGTCGCACGTCTGAAAGCGTCAATATCTGAACCATACGTTCAATACGTGTGCATGGCATGTGTGTGCGCGTGTGCGTGTTGCGCGCGTGTTTGGCGCGTGTGTGCGTGTGCGGTGTGTGATGTGGCGCCCTGTGTGCGTGTGCGTGTTGTTGGTGGTGCGCGTGGTGTGCGGTGTGGTTGCGCTGTGTATGTGTGTGTGTTGTGTGTGTGTGTGTGTGTCGTGTGTTGCGCGTGTGGTGTGCGTGTGCACGTGCTGCGTGTGCGCGTGGCGCGTGTGTGTGTGTGTCGCGTTGTCGTGTGCTTGTTGCGCTGTGTGCTTTGCGCCTTGTGTGTGATGTTGCCTGATGTTGCGCGTGGCGTGTTTGCCTCGGGCGTGTTTTTGCGCGTGTGCGCCTGTGTTTGCGATGTTGCGCGTTGCGCTGCTCGTGTCGCCGTGTCTGTCGCGTGCGCTGTGTGTGTCGTGTGTGTGGTGTGTGTGTGTGTGTTGTGTGTGTGTGTGTGTGTGTGTGTTGCGCTTGGTGTGATGTGGTGTGGTGTGTGGCGCGCGCCGTAGGCGTGATTGCGTGCGCCCGCTGTGTGTTTTGGCGTGTGCGTGTGTGTGTTGAATGTAATGAAATACGCCAATAACAAAGTAGCGGGAACTTGTATTGACTACAAGAGAGAGAGAGAGAGACTACGAGTGAAATCCCAGCACTTTGAAAAAATTTCGAATCAATAAACAAAAACCTGAACACTCACCACACTCTTCTTTTACTCAGCTATAAACTTAATTAGGAGAAAGTGCAAATATACATAAAACTCCTAATATCTCGCGAACCGAATATGATTGTATTCTACCAAATCTACCGATACTATATAAACACATGTCTATAGCTATAATTTCGTGAAATTTTGAGTTATTGAAGCACGAATAGTTTAATTAATTACCAGATTTTCGGCTTTTATTTTACAAAACGTACTGCGTCACGGTTTTATTTTCAAAACACATGTTTGAGATAAGCATAGAAACCTCCTTCAACGTTATCATTAGCTTTATTGATCCTTGTCTGTCAACGGTAGAGAGAGAGAGAGAGCGGTGCGTTATACATTTAAATAAAGATGTAATAACGCAGAAACCACATCTTAGCTCTTATCTACATTTGTATTTAGGATTTCTCTCTCTCTCTCTTTCTCCCTCTCCCCATCTCTCTCTCCCTCTCTCTCTTTTTCCCTCTCCCTCTCTCAAACTCTCTCTATCCCCCCTCTCTCCATCCCTTTCTTCTCCCTCTCTATCTCACGATTTATCCATCCCTTCCTTCCTTCTCTGTCTTTCTCGTTGTACTAAAGAGAAACACAAGTCGACGTGCGTAGTTCCTCAGTAGAGGTCGCTCGTCTCGCCGACGTATTCAGATATCGCGTCGTAGTCTAGCGCCTTCACGCATTCCTGCTCCAGGTTATGAATTCAATTTTTGAGGTAACATGTTACTAGTTAAACAAGTAAATAGACAATGCTGATAAAATTAAAACAAATCAAACTAAATAAATAGAAGTGATCGAGTGCGACAAGAGCGGCACATTTTGAGAGCTTGCTACCAATGCCAATGGCAAGAATCGTGACTATGTATGTGTTTATACAATGTTATAATCTATATACAAATGTATAATTACGTTCGTTCACTGAAAAAATACTGCAATCATAAATGCAAAATTTAAGCGCTACTATACAACAAATGATACGCATTCAGAAACTCGTACCCATCCTGCGTGTACGGTGTAGATATTTGACAGGTTCCGGCCCTTTCGTGTTATTGGCGGTAGCAGTTCGTCATGGCAAACGTTGCTTAATGCGTTCTTCCATCAAACGATCTATACCTGAGGACGAGACCCTCGCACGTAGCTTGGTTTTGACGACACCTTGATGTCCAATTTGGGCCAGCTTAATCGCTTGATGTTGTAACAAAAACTGCAACACAGTGCCAGTGCGTGTGTTTCTCATCATCAAACCGTTGAAGCCTGCAAATTCATCCTTCACTGTCAAATATGGAACGGGTTCTTCATCTGCCCACTGCTCATATTCAATTGCGCAGATTAGCTTTTGTAACACAGGATATCTTTCAAGGCGTGTTCCTCTACGTTTAATTATTTACTCTTAATTATGTAGGGTTATTCACTTTTGTTCGATATTTATTATTTTCCCATACAATGTAGGCGCAGCTGCCCCTTGCCCCCCTCCCCACGCATTGGAAGCAGGCACTGGTTCTTGTTTTTATATAATTAGCTATGCCACCCCATGTACCCCTTTTTTATTGTACTTTTTGCCGAAATACGCATCGTTACAGTTTTATTGCTTGTTCTTTAAAATCGGTAGCCCGCATAAGTTAATTTTGTGTGGGCGTGGTGCGTGATGTGCTCGTGTCCGTCGTGTATGTTGTGCCGTTGTCCCGGATGTATTGCGAGGGCGTGACAAAGCGCGTGGCCGTGGAGTAGACTTGTGTGGCCATAAATGATATTTCAGCTCAGGTAGGAATTCAAACGACAAGCCAGCTAATCATTTAATTACTTGTAAAGACGGTACATTAGCAAAAGATGTATCAACGTGAGCTTCCAAGTAAGCCGCTCATGCAACGTCAGTGCAATAATAAAAATTACAAAAAAAAACATAATTAAAAAGCGCAAGTGAGACACCAGCTTCCTCATTTATGAGGAAGATATTTAGTATGTTGACCAGGACACCAATTACATTAGACGGTGACTATCTCACAAATAATAGGACGCGCTAGGTAAACCATAGAAATAGATATAAACCATTGAAACCATTTAAAAAGACTAAACTATTTACCGCGTGATGGCGCTATTCGTGTAAACAAAAGACCATCAATGCCAGATCTGCAGGGCAGGAAGACAACTTGGAAAACTTTACCTATCAAGCAGTTAGGCATTTTGCTGAGCTATTAACACGGGATAGTACACGATGATCGCTGTATATGATTGAAGTAAGGTATGCATTATATATTTAGTATTAGAACTTGGCGTATCATCACCCGAGATATTTTCTCTTTGCAGTTATGCGTTGTCAACAACAGTAAACTTTTGATGATCCTTGATATTTATTTGTGAAGAACATGGGTTCATAGTCCGAGCTGGTGTTTCATTTTAACGACTTTAATAATTGCAGAAAAAACTATAATTTAAAGAGTGGTAACCATATCGGTTGCCAATTTCGAATTTAAAAGCCCCGTTCAATGTTTAAAACGCAAGCTATGAAACTGTATTAGATGCAACCATCATTATCATTCAATACCGCCTACAGCTGTTACTGTTAGTGTTACTGTTACTGTCAGTGTTAGTGTTACTGTATACTGTTACTGTTACTGTTAGTTTTAGTGCCAGTGTTACTTGAGAGGGTTACTGTTGCTTGGTCTTGTGTACTGTAGTTGTATTGTTAGTCTTGCTCTTACTATAATCCTAACCATTAATGTTGGATTGATTTTAATTCTGTCATTGACATTTATTGCCAATGGCTAGGATTGAATAGTGAATTACATTACATCATGATATTTATTATTATTATTATTATTATTAATGATTATTTGACATCTTTGTTGCATATAATTCAAATACAACTAAATGCAGATCGATCTTCTGCATGTGTTCCTTCTTTATGTGTGCGTGCGTGCGTGCTCACGCGCCTGTATTTTAATTGACTGATATTCCGGTTACTTTAACATTTAAACTGCATATTTTACTGGCTGTCACCATACAAAATGTGAAACGTTTTAATCGTACACATTTTAATAGGCTGAGCATGATGAACATTAATGTTTTAGCACCCTTGACTCAAAATATATCGTCGGAAAGACAGCAAGACGGATCTCTAGCTAATACTTTGGTTTTGGTAATAATTACAGTCCAAGCCATCCAGAGATGATAGAGCCACGGAAGCGACAAGCTGTTCTTGTTCTGTGTGTCCCTGCACTGACCATCCTCTACATAGTGATGTGATCCTAGTGGAGCAGAAACTATGCCGAGAGTAAGTCAATCCTCAGAGGTAGGTAAATTACAGAATTTAGTACACAAGTAATTATAACTCCACAATGGCTAAATACCGTATTTTTCTGACTCGATACGATACATGAGCTTTGCAAAGCAACCCGTTGTAATCCATCTGCGTACTGCTAGCCCTAAACTTTTAATATCTAATAGATTGTGATTGGCCAACATGTAGTAATCGGTGCTGCCATGCTTCTTCAGGATGGCAGCAGAGGTTGCCATGACGATGTAAACACAGAGGATGCAGTGGACACGCAGGGAGTGCCAGAAAGAGAAGTTATGTTCATGCCCCTGTTTCTGTGTGGGCACACATACCCTAGTCTTCGCGCAGCTACGCATGTCACCTTCTGTAGTGTGCACCAGCCACAGCCAATGTACGTACCGCAAAAGTCGCTAAAAGTCTCCATGTACTCAAACTGGAGAGTTGTGACTGATGCAGCCAGCATGAAGGATCCGCCATGGCGCATGATGGCTCTGTACAGCTCCCATCACAATCGAAAGCGCAACGTCAGCATCCTTTACACTGTCGCCCACACGACGCTCGACCACAGAGGTGTTCTGACACACTCCAGCTACTGGGAATGCCGGAAGAAGAGTGAGGATCATGAACAATTGGATGCTATGACGGCACACGAAGCCGACCAGGAGAAGCCAACTGTCATCGATAGTGTCAGTAGCAAGCCGCCGAAGCTGCAGCTCCCACTATCATTTGAGCAGGAGGATAATCCTGAGAACAGCTCTGCTGTTAAGGCAACAAAGTCCTACGCAAGCCTCAGTGAACACTCGGCGATGTTAAGGTTAGCGCCGATGGCAGGAAGGTTGATGCAGTTACCTGTCGAACAGTCAAAAGGGTTGATGTACCGCCCTGCAGAATCGTTAAAGGTTTTGCTGCCTTCACCAGTGGAGCCGTCGAAGGTATTCCTTCAGTCATCAGGGGATGCATCGAAAATTTTAGTTCTTTCTCCCACGCCACCAGTGTCATTATTTCTTCATTCCCGGGTGGAACCTTCACTCAGTGAACCACAACAGAGTGAATCACTTCAGTCCTCATCAACGTCCGCCATCCTGTATCCAGCCGTAGATACGTCAGCCAATTCTCAAAGGGTACCCGTGCAAGCATTTCAGCGCAGTCTCTCGCACCTAGATAAGGCTGAACCACATTCAGCTTGCGAGAATGCACAAACCGTGTTGTCAACAACAGTGGAAGCTCTCCGACTGCCCGTGACAAAGTCTAACGAGGTTGCTAAGGGGCGCTCGATGAGTCTAGAACCGCCACGACTGACGCTCTCCATCCAACAGCTTCCAGAAATGTACAAACAGTCGGCGCAGTCACCAAAGTTGCCGCTACAGTCGCCGACCGACGTCACGAAGCTTCCCATGCAATCACCAACAGAGTCCGGCTCATCCTCTTCCGTCGTGCTTCAATCTCCGACCGACGGGGGAAGCAGCTGCTGTGGGAAGCAGCGAGGGCGGGTGCAGATATTTAGTGGCGGGTATAAGTCGGACGAGGACTACACGTACGTGCGCGGACGAGGCAGAGGGCGCTACGTTTGCGAGGAGTGCGGCATTCGCTGCCGCAAGCCGAGCATGCTCCGAAAACACATACGAACGCACACAGACATACGGCCGTACAGCTGCAAACACTGTGATTTCAAGTTCAAGACGAAGGGCAACCTCACCAAGCACATGAAGTCGAAGGCGCATCACAAGAAGTGCATCGAACTGAACGTCATCCCCGTGCCGATTACCGTAGACGATTCACAGATAGATGAGGACGCGCTGGCGAAGCAGGAGGAGGAGGCTGAGCACATGTCAGGCTACAGTGACAATGACAATGACGATGCTGACGACGCGAGTGATGATTTTGAGGATGAGGTACTAGTGAGCGGCAGCAGCGGTGCGATACCTCTGCACAAAGCACAACATCCGTCTTCAGCATCCGCCGGCTCCTTGCAGTTTGCTAATGTGATGGAACCGCATAGAGATTACCAACTGCAAAAGCTTCCTGGCACTGCAGCCACGTCTCCTCCCACTAGCAGTGCCCAGCCGCTATCATCATCTTCCACTGAGTTGGAGCAGCAGGGAAGTGCGGCCATCCCAAAGCAGTTCAGTCACGAAGGCATGGAGAAAATATACTGTGATAAATTCCAAGACATGAACGCAGGTCTGTTGACCGTGTCGACGGGATTGCCGTCTAAGCCCAGCTACACGAGCCCACGCTCGCGTGCTCATTACGAACATCAGGCGATGGTAGAGCAGAACGCAGTGCCGTCGGGCAACACTCTACACGGACACGTAGCGGGTAGCGCGAAATCAAAGTACGGCGGAGTCGCCGGCGGTAGCGACGACAAGCACGAGCAATTACCGGGTAAGGTGCCTCGCGTGTTGCGACGCGACGTCCGGGGGGAGCACGCGGAGAGACACGGCAAGCGGCAGCGGTCGGTGTCGGAGAACACGGCTGCTGAGCTGTCGCAGCTGCAGCAGCACAAGTTCTACAACAACAACTACAAGAGTCCCGGCGGGGAACTGCACCTCGCCGTGCCGACGACGACGACACTGGCGGCGTTTCACGGCAGCGACGCTCGCGGACAGCTGTCTCGCTCTTACCTGTCCGTGTCCGAGATCGTGTTCAGTAAGCTGCACCAGCACATGTCGCTGGTGAACGCAGGCGTGGCGAGGGCCGACGACAATGGTTGCGGGGTCGCGGATAAGTCGCCGTGCGACGGGAGCCCGACCGGCGACGGACAGCCGCGTAGCGTGAGCAAGACTCACCGTCTCGACTCTGTGATAGGCGTCATCAAGTCACGGCAGTTGAACCAGATGCATGCGTCGCCGGGCTCGTCGCAAGACGGCGAGGCGATGACTAACTACCAGAGATCGGGTGAGGGGCTTCCCCGGCCGATGCTGTCCCCTGCCGGCTCGTCGCAGCAGGAGTTCGGCCACGAATTGAGATCTGCACCTCCAGGCCTTACCGCTGCCAGCTTGATCGCTCTGAACTCATTCCTTCCACCCCGCAAGCGCAGCATTTCGGTCAACCTACCATGCGGGTCCACCGAGCAAGATGGCCCGGGCAACTACGGCCTCAAGGGCATTCTCGAGTCAAAACGACGGAGCCCTCACCGGCCGAACAGCGTCGACTTGCAGCCGTGTGAGCTCTCCATCTCCGCCGAGGGCAACGGTGACTCTAGTCCGCGTGAGGAGCAGCGACTGTGGAGCGTGGGGAGCGGGGGCGGGGGTGCTGCGCGCAGGTGGAAACACTACCAGCAGGCGAAGGGCGGGAGAAGCAGCGACAACCCCACGAGCCTCTCCCCACAGCAGCAGCAGCAGACCCCTCACGCAATCTCTCCGAAGCCGCTGCCTGGCGACCGGCGTCGCGACGACGCGGGGTGTTCGGATGCGGTGGCGGGCGACGGCGGTGATGTGGCGAACACAGGTCAGCAGCACGCCGCTGATGAGTTACAGCGCGCCGACAAATACAAGTCGCTGCTGGAGAACGAGATCATGCCGATCCCGGGCAAGGTGCACGAGGAGGAGAACGAGGGACGCTGCGTCTGCGACATCTGCCACAAGGTGTTCTCTAAGCCGAGCTCACTGCGACTGCACGTCAACATCCACTACTTTGAGCGGCCATTCCGCTGCGACAGCTGCGCTGTCTCGTTCCGAACACGCGGTCACCTGCAGAAGCACCAGCGCTCCGAGAGCCACCTCAGCAAGCTGTCGCGCAACGTTGTGTACGGCGCGCCGACCGCCGACAACCCGCGCCCGTTCAAGTGCGCCGACTGTGGCGTCGCGTTCCGCATCCATGGCCACCTCGCGAAGCACCTTCGCTCCAAGCTGCACGTGAGCACGCTGGAGCGCGCGGGCAGGCTGCCGAGCGAGGCGTACGACGACGGGGAGTACGAGCGCGGCGCGGCGCCGCTGCCGCAGCAGCTCGAGAGCTCGAGCGAGTCAGACACGGACACGGAGGAAGGCCAGCCGCTCGACTACTCGTTCAGGGCGCGGCGGCGGCGGCGGCGGGGCGACAGTGAGGGCAGCTACGCGAGCGAGCACGCCGCCGACGACGGCCACACATTGTTACCATCCACGTGCCTCCCAGAACTGAGCAGCGAGGCTGCGCCGACGATGACGGTTGCCACGACGACGTCGTTCGCCTCGCTGGGGTGCGCGGATCGAGAGGCGGAGGCGGGGCGGCATTCGACGGAGCAGGCGCACGTGGTGGCGGTTGCCGCGATGCACGACAAGCGGCCGCACGCTCCGCCGCGCACGCGGAAGGAACACCTGCTGGACAGCCTGTGTGACGTGCGGGTGGCGCCCCTGGTGAGTGCGAAGAAGAGGTTCCTGATGCGCGGCTTGAACAGCGCCGAGTCGCCCGCAGCCTGGCCGTGTATTACTGCTACTCCGCCCGCCAGCGTTGGTGAGTAGGATGAATGAGTGTGCATGAGACCACGCACCGATTTTTTCAAATTTTTTCTTTATTATTCAATATTTATTTTCTTTACATCTTTACTTTTCTAGCTTTTTTCTTTCAATTAAATTTTTTTGTTTTTCTTTTCTTTTTCTTCTCTTTTGTTTTCCCTTTGTTGTTGGTGTCCATTCTGTCATTCTGCATATTTATAATAATAGTCCTTATCGCAGCTTCAGCGTCTTGATGTTGTTCATCTCTGCCTTCAAATTCTCATATATGACTGTTTTTAGAGGCTTATATTACTCTTTCTATATATGTCTTTACACCTAAATATTGATGTGCAGTATGCAGAGCCCAGTACCATGGAATGCCAGGATAATTGTCCTTGAGCCTTATCACAGCTTCAATGGTTTCAGTACCTTCCATGTCTATTTCCCCCCCCCCAGATTCTCATGTACATACAGTATTTGTGTAGACCTGTGTATACATAAATTATATTGAAACGGTGTATAAAGTAGGCGCGTACACAAACAGTTACATTCACCACCTGATCCACAGATGCATTTCTGATTCATGATTTCACACCCTTTCTTATGCTACTCTTTCATGCGAAACTAATTATATTCGACTATAAAAACTACGCTACTGTTGAAATCGTACTTTATGAGATTTGAACTATACGCATTGTAGGGTCAATGCCAGCCTAAAAAACTCCTTGCTCTACTACTGTATTTATTTATGGTACAGAAGAATGTCACGCTACGTCATGGTAGCCTCACTCATGTTATATGCATGGTTAAATGGGACGTTACGTTACACTACGTTTTGTTTTGTTATGCTAACCCTTGCATTCTACACATTTCGGTTTAAAGGGAGAGTTTACTCTAGGTTCTAGGGTTATTTTCAGCTAATTTAGGTTATAATTACGCTACATAAAAAGTTTCATGGTTCAATCACCATTAGAAATATTTAAAAAAAAAAGTTTTAAATCTAACGACTACAGTTTGATTACAACGACGGTGGCGCCACTCAAAGCGCACGATCTGATAAGTTGCGCAAAACCACTTTCCAGCCAAGGGCTACAGACCGAGGGTGTTTCTTATTTATTAATTTAAAAGCAAAAGGATTAATTGTAATATCTTATAAATGACATATAGTTTCAGTTATAATATGGATAAATTTGCCCTAAAATGAATATCGTTCGGTTAAATAGCATTTAGGTATAAATATAATTACACTTTTGTGATTAGCCCTTGGTCTGTAACATGCAAAATAAATTGTCAAATACGCAACTTTTTTGGGGTGGCAGCACGGTCGCGGGTGTCATGGCGCCGTTCAAATTTCGTAGCGTTGATGTGTAATTAATTATAACAATTAATTAAATTAGGTATCTGGTAACAAATACGTGTGGGTATAGACGATTTGTTATACAGTAAGTACAGTTGTATGCAGTAAAATCCTAGAGGCTACTGTCCCTTTAATTAGTATTGCACAATTAGAGTTTTTATTGCAGCAGTCTTTCACACTAAGATAATTATGTTCTCCTTTTATAACTCTGAATCACAGAATCTGAAACATATGAAGATATCCCATCTTGGAAGTGAAAGCAACCCAAGCAATTATATTTACATAATATCAGGAGTGAATATTGATAGATTATTATCTATTATTATTCACTCCTGATAATATAATATATATTCCTGTACAGATAAATATCTGATAATTACGCAAAATAGTGAACAAGTGTGGGGCCGTTTGCAGCTGAGGCTGTTACTATGCAGAAGTTGCCATTATTAGTTCTTATATAATATAGCAACTATAATAACGACATTCTATTGATGCTCTCTGAACTACAATCTACGTGTGTGCTCTATACCAAACGATAATCTCATCCTATACATCCTTTACAATAGAAGGTTCTAATATTAGCTGCAACATTCAACGGATATGACAAATGTAAGCAAGCAATAGTTGTCTGGCACTGTAGGGCGCACGCGGTAGCAGCCATATGATATCTTGGTTATCACGCAATGGGCTATTCCTTTTGTCAAGGTAATGTAAAGTTCATCAGTAAATGGCATAGCGAGGATCATGTGCTTTGCAGATGGTACATTTTGTGGCGTTATCATCGGTCACACAGCTGCTGTGTGCCTACTCAAGATAGCGTCTTCAGTATAACTATGGTGGCGAATTGCAGGCAAATGAGTCATTGCTATTTACTTTGCCCTCCGTACCTAGACGTTTCCTTACAAGTTACATTAGGTATATGTCAGGTCCCGAGCGTTTGTTCGTGTGGGTGCATGTACTCTTGATAATTTCCCATCACCGTTTTGAACTCCACACTTAGAAGCCATATTCTTTTTGTACATACGCGTCCGTTCATGTGACGCATGTGACAACCACGTGTGCGTGTTCGTGTGTACATGAGATATCGTTATGTCACATAAACGTAAGCGTATAGGTGCGAACGAACATAATTACACTGATCTATGTATTTATTCTACTCGGCATCATCATCGTGCGAATTTGTGACTGATTCCAGGAAATGAATCCGGTACGAAAATAGACCATTTCTCAAAAGCTGATGTCTCGAGCACTACGTGAATCAAGAGGAGGTGGCATACGGCCGGGAGGCTGGTTCACGCGCACACACACACAGCACCCGTACACGCGGAACTGGATATGTGGTGATGGAAATGTAAAATGTTATCTGGGCTTTCAGATGAATGTAGATATAGTGTTACTATCATGTAAAAAAATAATGCAGTAGCTGCCAGTGTTTTAACCATGTCGAGTTAATAACAATCAAAGAGATAAAAGGTAAGCGTTTATTTTTACAAAACAATTATCCGAATTGTCGGATTTTACGTTTAAAAAATCATCTGGCCTGGCGATGCCGTGTTATATTCGCTCACCGTTTCAACTCCAGCAGTGATTTCGTTTGTAAACCTACTTTGTTATGCTTCTTGGTAATAGAAAAGTTGATTATTAGAAGAATATAACAGTTCCTGGAAATTGGAGCCATTCGCAGTGTTATTTAACACCACTATCTGGTATGTGAAATTTCCAATTTTTTTCATACACGTCACGTGTCTTAATTCTATGTTATGAATAATGAAATAATCACGTTTTCGGTGTTACTCATCGTCATAACTCTACTGTGGTCAACTTCTAAGAAAAATCACGTCTACTGACATTTTCCTGCCGCGGTTTTGGCATAAAATGTACTATAATCATATAACAGTTCTGCCATATGCCTAAGCCTATAGCAATAGGAAATTTGCTAGGATAATTAAAAATAAAAATTTGGTGGCCATTTTAAGTTTTGTCCCAGACAAACCATGCATCTACCGCGATTTTATGTTGTTTTAAAAATAATTGACATAATTTCTTTTAGTAAGTACCATTAGTGTGACGTACACACTTCTAAAGCACTTTGACTCAAGAGTTGATGACCACTGATGTACTAAAGACTTACTTTTGTGATTTTAATTAATCTGAAAGATCCCCTTTGAAACGGAAAGCGATTTTCCGCACATTAAAAATTACTGTTGTATTCCTATTGAAGGCTGTAACCAGGAAAGTATTATCATAACCGGATGAACATCACATTCTTGACACATGTCTTGTGCTATTACTATACGAAATCAATCACGAAGGCTGTAAATATAACTCTTAATGTTTTCTTTAGGTGTGTCATTTCGTGTGCTGTATGCAGCTACAGCTGAATATTGTGTAATCAAATGTTATAACTTATGTGAATATGCTATTGGTTGATAAAATTCCGTGGTTAGTTCAACTGCTTAGGCACGCAGTCGATGTGATGAGGCGCGAATATAAGATGACAACTTGAGTCTAGTCTTAAATAGTTACTTGTTAGCAGCTTGGTCCATCTGATTTGCTAGTTACTCTCGTTACATCCTAACCCTAAGTAAGCCTGAAATTCCCCCCCCCTCTGAGCTACGACGTCACCTTTAAGGTAAGCCTGTCAGAGAGTAAAATAGATTACGATGACGTCACGGCACACATGCACGCACAGGTAGATGCAGCAGCATCACTCTCTCAATGCACGGTCACTACGTTGAGCTGTGTACTTGTCCAGTTACCTCAAAAATTCGTGTTAAGTTTGTAATTGGGTAACTAGTGAAGAAGTCGAGAGTGTAGCTGCTCCTGCTGGATAGCACCAATGATAGCACCCCAAGTATTTTCCTATTCAAGTGGTTGTGCGTAATTGATTACAGGTTAATCATGTTGCTGTTGTTGTTTCCTTAATGAATATAGAGACTTGTTGCTATTATTAATATTATTATTATTAATATGACATAACACTATAGTGGATTACGCTTGATATGCCAGATCTCGACACACATTCAGAATGAGAAGCAGTAATTTTTCTATATTGTCACGGTTAAGAAATGTTTCATGTGTCTTTACTCGGCCACCTGTTTTCTTGCGGACGGGAAATGGCCCGTGTATGAATTTTGACTATGTAAATAGGTTTGTTGTGATTGAACTGGATGATGCAGATGATATGGTTGATCGGAGGGTTAGTAGTGTTTTATCCATCTGTTGATCGTTGAACTGTTGTTGTTTATTATTGTTGTCAGGTAACTGTATATATATATATATATGTTTATATATACATGTATATCAGGAGTTAATGAAGACAAATTGTTTGTCTTCATTAACTCCTGATATACATATATATATACATATACATACATATATACACACACACGCACGCACGAACGCGCGCGCGCACACACATGTATATATATATATATATATATATATACATATGTAGAGATACATACACATATATGGTGTGCAAAATGCAGAACTTATAGTATTAACACTGGTTTGGATGTTCGGCATGGTTGACTGTGATGTTCACACACTTACATCACGTTTGTTTGAATGATTTAGTTCTCGTTGTTAAACTTTACTTTCCGGTTTCGCCACACATACAGCCAACAGAATCGTATGGCGTACGGATATCTGCAGATAGCAGGATGAGTAATTAATTATGTATCAGAAGACTCGTTAAGTACAACACTGGCTTCTTTAAGAGACGCTCATAACAGTTGGTTTCGAAATATTTACGCTGTGGTATTTTTCCTAATTGTAAAGTGGAAAGCGAAGGATTAGAGCTGTGTGAACCTAATGGTGGTTACTTCCGTCGAATGCCGTGCTCAGTCGTTTACCCTGCGAGGAAGTATTGTCCGAGGCACACACTTATTTGTTTGAACTCCCTGAGCTGGAGATGTAATCGAATAGAAATATTATGTTAGGCTTAAAGCTGGGAAGTACGAATTTTATTACTATTGTTCGTTAATGTTATGAATAAATGTAGACCAGAGTTTATCTTAATGGACGTTGTTTCTTCTTCTGTATTCACCACACCTAGTGATGAACACACGTGTGTTACACGACAGTCACCCGACATCGGTAAAGCTTGATTTCTAGGATGAAAACTTTACAGGAACAATTTTGCCTTGTTACAATATATCCATATTCAGTTAATCACTTACTTACTTATTCTCTTCACTCCCAGTGGAGCATAAGGCCACAACAGAACTTTGCCATGCTGTACGGTCTTTAGCCAGCATCTCTGCTGTGCCCCAGGTCAGCCCCATTTCCTTCAGCTCTGCCTCGACAATCCAGTGCCAGGTGGTCTTTGGCCGTCCTCTTTTTCGTTTTCCTCGGGGTGTCCAGCGTAGTGCGTTTTTTGAGATGGTGCTGTCCGGCATTCTGAACACATGCCCAAGCCATCTGAGTCTGCGTTGTTTGATCTCCTCAACAGTGCAGGATGAACTCGTCTTCTTCAGTAGTTCTTGGTTTGTGATCGTTTTTTGCCAGAAGATCCTACATATGCGCCTGAGGCTGCCATGGTGGAAGGACGAAAGAGCATTCATATCCTCCTTGGTTACCCTCCAGCACTCACGTCCATACTTCACATTACTGTTGCAGTCTAACCTTTGTCCTCAGAGTGTAATGACTTGACTTCCAGATGTTTCTAAGACGACAGAATGCTGTGCGAGCCTTAGGCGAGAATTTTTTATTTTGCTGGTTTACAGATCCGCCGACCCGAATTTTTAAGAAAAACGAAAAAAAATAAAAATTGAAAACCTGTATTTTTTGATTACCGCCGACCTTTTCTCTAAGAAATATGAATAAAAAAAATGTAAACTTGCACAAACAGTTTATAATAAAAGTAAAAATAATTACAAGTTTAGTTTTGTTTTCATTTAGTTTTCTTAAAATACTTTAATATCATGTATAACAGTATCACTGTATTTTGACTTGTTTGATGTGGCAAAACGATAATTTTTTTTTTACCCTACCGAGTCAACAACCAAAAAAAATTCTGTAAACCAACAAAATAAACAAAAGGTGGCCTTACCAAGTCTTGATCTGATGTCCTTGCTTGTAGGATTTTCTGTGCTGATGGTTGAGCCTAAGTAGGTGAAGCTATCAAATTCAGTTAATTGCGATGATGAAAACATTAATTATTAATTAGGCTTAACCTTTATTAAATTCAGAGTGGTACAGCAAAGGTACATCCACGGACCACAGCCCAACCTTTTTCAAGTGGATTAAGTAAATAAATAAAAATAGATGTGGTTTATATCTGTCGCAGACAAACGTGCAACGTTGAATTCCTACAATATTAACAGGAAGTCATCTAATCAGAACTTTACCAAATAAACTTCTGATGCTAGAACAAGACTAAGATTATGTGACATCACACTCGTGTTACATCACATTATTTAGAGCCACGCGATAACAATAGCATGCAACACACGTGCCCGTAATAAAAATAATATATATGCAATAAATAGATGAGTAGGCACGATGTGACTAGTTATAAATACCATACACGGACTAGATACATTGCAAGTTATCAATGCAAATAGGTACGCACATGCAAACGTTTAAATTAACGCAGATAGTGATGCATTCTAACCGAATAGCAAATACGATAAAACCGAGCAGCATATAGTGAAGACTAGAAATATCAAATCCTTGTAGAGATTATCCCTTCTTATCCATTTTTGTGTCTTCGTGAAAATCCAAAAATGTGCGCAAATGTTACTCAAATAAAGGCACTTCAAACTATGTAATCATTTCGTATTCGCTACAACCAAATTCTCCGTAAAACTCCATGTGCACAGATGCATGCAATGTGTAATTACGCAAGATAGTCATATGTGAAAACCAGACAGTATACCCTTATTGCAGACTCGTCAGTGCGGCACCTGTCATGCAACCCTCATATCTGACGATTGAAAACATTCATTGAAGGAAAACATTCGTCAAGCATTCAACTGCATACAATGTCTAAATCAGATGTGCAGAGCTGCAGAAGTACATATATAGCAAACGCTCATTTGCTCAACTACTGTACTAATTCCCCCAATAACATACTTCCATAAGAAGTATTATGTATTATTGAATTACTCTTATTACACAGTATACATATATGTGCACGTTTTACATCATGCTTAGTATTGCATAATGATTGAAAAATATACATGCCCGTGAAACACCACTATACGCCATAATCACAAAATAAAGAATACGTACAGTAAACAGCATGAAATACGCAAAATAAGGGCAGTGGAAAGACGTTAAGGAATTATGGCCACATCACTATAACTTGAACCATGTACTAACATCAAAAAATTTCAATAACAGCAAAGACCGAGATAAAGCAATGCAAATAAATACATTCAAGTAGAATCAATAGCTGTGTACTTTGGTAAATGGATTCGTAGTTTTAGTTTGTTGTTTGCACTACACACTGAGCTGTTAATACTGTTATCTATAGGCCCAGACAGCAGATCAACTGAGAAATTTTTAGAAGAATATACTGCTGCATCAAAAACTGCCACAATTTGCAAGTATGCTCCACTTCTTAACAGCCACTGGCCACACCACATATGTAAAATATGTCAGAATAAAATACGTTTTGTGCATTCATATATCTTACATTTCACAGAGATTCTGTTTCATGATCATTAACTTAGCCATCAAATGACATAAATAGGGAAAAAAGTCACATTAGAAGTCCAGAGACTTGTTGAAAAGTGGTTGCACACTAGCGAAATATGAGGAAATCATTCGCCATTTGTTCAAAATGTGAAACTTATAACAGCACATGTTGAACTGTACAACTTGTAACTCACAACATGGAATACCAACCTATCTTAAGCTGACACTATTATGGACGATGGTCAAAGACTCAAAACGAGGTTGCAATCTGTGGACGGTAGGTCATACAAGTGTAACACACCAGGCTTTCATCTACCATAAACATGGCTCCCTCCATTCAGTCACCACCCTGAACTGTTTCTAGTCATGTACTTACAATACACTGTGTCACACTCATTCAGTAATCATGAACTTGATTCTGTTCATTTCCTTGTCACGCACACCCGTTACTTGTTCACTGTAGTAACTTTGCACCATTGATGCCGCGCACCGTCACCCTACTGGGTCTGACTAGTAGTCCGTGTCTTGCACCACAGCTGAAGAATCGCTCTCCATGCACACTGCCGTCATTCTTACCACGTGCCGACTTCAACTCGATTCCAAGCCAGGTGTGTTCAGCGAAGCTCACAGGTCCAATGTAGCGCACGGTACCTGCGCAGGAGCCAAACAGGCAAGCTTATTGTAGATTTACATGATTTATCTTGAATTTGGAACTTTACCCAAGTGCGGAAAATTTAATTTATCTCCCTCGTTGTGATTAATAGCCTTAATTAAAATCGGGGTGTTTTTTATGCGCTGTGAATATTCGACCGACCATCAGAAACTTGTTTGGAAGTGATCTTCTGTCGAACACTGGAACTCACGCCACCTACTGAACAATTTTCACACTAACATTCCCATTAATATAAGACTGCAAACCAACAATCCTTTGGATAACTTCAAATGTTGACCTGTTTAATTATATGTGATGGCAGCAGATCGTCTTAGAAACTGGTTAGACACTACGAAGACCAGCACTCCTGAGAATTCTGGGAGAATGGCGGTGGCAGTGATGCGACTCACCGAATTCGCCGTTGACAAACACCTGCGTGCCTTCCTCGATGGTGAAGCCATACGTATGTGACGCACTCTTCGCGCTACCGACGGACGTGGACGACGCTCTGCTACCAGCCGACAAAGGTCTGCCACTCGCCCTTCCTGCATACAGACAACATCAGGAGTCTCTATTATCACACTCTTGATAACATAGCGTACGCAGTCAAACACATGCAGCATGCACCAATAGGAAACTACTTAAAGGACAATTGAAGTCAAATTTTCTAACTTCTGTAACGTTTTTATACATAGAAATACATTTAATAACGTATTCCATTTCAAATCCGGCACCCAATTAGTAATAAACGCATGGATAGTAATCTAGGTCATGTGACGTCACGGCCCCAAGTTGAGCGACGCCACGCTAACGCAAGTTGAGTGTTGTGTATAAGATGGAAACAGAAAGAGATAATTTCAATGATTCTAGTGATTACTCAGATGATGATGATATTCATAGTGATTTACCAGTTGGATATAGGTTTGAGCCTGAATATACACAAGAAGAAATTGAGGAGAATCGTCTGAAAAAGCAACGCGAAGAGTCGGCACAAACTTCTCAAGAATCAGAACAGTCACAACATGGCGGAATGGAAGCTTCGGTACCCGATAAGACTGTAGACAAATACTGGTGTTCTTGTGGTGTTTGTGAATTAATGAGTACGGCACCTGAATGTATATGCTGCCATGAGAGTGAGAAGACCAGGGTTATTGTAGACCAGTTCGACGCTAGACCAGGTCAGTCATGCGAGTACACTGATCACCGGGCTTATCACGCTCGGTCAGAATCACATGTATCTATGCAAGTCATGTACATATACCGTGAATGCATTATCCTCACAGGTAATATGTATGTACATGAATATAAGTACATTTACAGGCTACATGTTTGTGTCTTGACATAATAAATAAGCATGAGAAATAACAAAATGAAAGTGTCAATGACACTGTAGCTCACCACAAAAAAGGACACAAATGAGTGAGTAAGAAGAAGTCAGTTCTAATTGAGCAACCATCGACGTACATTATAGAAACGATTGCCATCTGTATATCGCAATAATATTTTATAAACCAAAATGAATCACAATTTGTGACCGTAGATGGCGCTATACCTGCTTTGTAGCGATGGCGCTTGAAATAAATAGGTTATGCTGCGTTCCGACATGTTTTGTAAATCTTTACTCTAATATAGACGTTTTATCGGCAGAGTGGAGAGGAAATACCAATTTTGCATTAAAGATATTGTCAATGAAATCTTGTAAAACGAACCAGACGAGTGTGACACAGACCTGCCAACCCCATCTGATGATCATCAGTAGTAATTATTGGATTTTTCCGTAACAAATAGGCATTTGTCAGTAACACCTTTTTGTCAGTCTTATTACAGTATAATAATAACATAATTAGCATAAAGATGTCATTTGGCAGTTCCACACATACACACAAGCGTGCGCGCGCACTGCGCAGCACCTAATTTATCTCTCACGGTGATTGGCTGAAAATAGCCTTCAGTGCGGTACTACTATTCCTGGATCCGTGACGTCATTCAAAATGGCTGCGCCCATAAACCAGACAGACGAGCGCATAACACAGCATAATTTACCATTTTCAGTGAGTACCGTTACGTTTTAAGAGCTATTAGTCTAAATCTACAGACACAGTAGTCATGTTACATGATAATAGTTGATTTTACACTGTGTTTATTTCTTTTTTTTGCATTAAAAAATATAAATTTCAGAGATTTCTTGCTGTCCGTAATTTTTCGAGGTCGTTCGTAACACCGTAATTTTGACTCGCGTCCGTAACAAATTACGGGCAATACGTAACAGTTGGCAGGTCTGGTGACACCACAGACTGTTTGTGTTTATATATTATGCTATATAATTGCCAAACCCTACCTAATTTGCATAATTTTTTTTAAATATCAAAACCCCTAGTCCTTATTCATTCACATACCAAAAATGAGCAAAATCCGTTGAACCTGAACTGACTAATGGCAATTCCCATTTTTGCCAAAAAATTGCCGTGGCTCGAAAGTACGTCGACTGGCGTGCTTCAAAATAGGACGTTCCATATGGGAGCATAGCAGTAACAACTACACCCAATTTCAAACATGTGGGTCAAACGGTTCCTGGGTTATCGTTGACCGAAACCAAATGTTGACGGACGGACGGACGTACGACGGAAGACGACCCATGGCAATATAGCTCAACTTGACGATGTCAAGGTGAGCTAAAAAACGAATATTTAACCACCGCACGCACTATGTTTACATAATGGCGTCGCTCAACTTGGGGCCGTGACGTCACATGACCTAGATTACTATTCAGGTGTTTATTACTAATTGGGCGCCTGATTTGAAATGGAATACGTTATTGAATGTATTTCTATGTATAAAAACGTTACAGAAGTTAGAAAATTTGACTTCAATTGTCCTTTAACCCACAGCTTTGTTTCATAAATGATATATTTTTATACCGTTTTAATCTTTATTTTGTACTCTTGGCACTGTTTTGCCAATGTACCTGTCTAATATTAGCACAGTACAATGAATGTGAACTTGAATTTTAACTTTATATCAACAGTTCACTTAAACAATTTGACAACTATTTGACGTTACCAACACCGAATTTCTTCATGGAGTTAGGGTGACCACATTCCTGGTACAAGCACTGTTAAGATCTGTTGTTCCTACCGAAATCTGAATGACTTCGAAATTTCCATAGTTTTGCAAGCATGACTGAGTACCACCGAAAATGTCGAATGTAGTTAAATTGAAATTTATACTGGCAGTAATACTACTGCACTATTGAGATGACTCTTACCTTGGCTTTCAGCAGAGGAAGGTCGGGACAGAGTTTTAACATGCGAGTGCAACCTCGGGGAATCTTGTCTGGACAGAGCTTTTTGATTGGAGGAAGTCTTCTGCTGCTTGGAGAGCACTCTCTCACTGGTTGACATCGTCACCTGCTTATTGAACTCAGGTTCCTCAACCGCAAGTCGATTTTTCAAATGGTCATCGGACAATTTCGATGGACTGATAGGAGTTAGGTCAGTTTGGTACCTAAAGTAAATAGCTCTATTTAGCATGTAAAACCTAACTAAAATAAAGTTTTGTAAGAATAATCTACCTCAATTATTAACACCTATATCCTTCATAGACTTCTTAGCTGTATCTCCATACATTGCTCTGAAACCTAATAGTTTACCATCGACACGCATACATTCATCGATTTGAAGTGAGAATATGAAGCTGTACCTGCATAGACGAGTTGGTGGTGCAAAGATGCCATGATTGTTCCTACAAGTGAAGTATGCGATCCCCTGCACTGTTCCGTTGTTCTTCCCTACGGGGTTGTCTAGCTCAACTCCATACCAGAATCCTAATATAACAAAGAGATGGATGCCAACACAAACGACTCGATAACATCCCATCGTGGGCGATTAAAGTGACTATGTCACGAATTTTCTATGGTAAAATTTGTAAAATTTTTGTTGCCATTTTTTTACATTAAAAGTAAGAACTAACGGGACTAAACGTATCGTCAAATTCTTACCTGATAAGATTGTTTCTCAACTAGCTAAAAATCCAAAAAACCTGGATGATTTGATATTAGTGTTCATAACATTAATTGCTTGCTATGGGCTATGTATGAGTCACGAGTGTATGTTCACATCGAACAATATAGTAAAATAAGAAGTATAATGCAGCAATTTAACCATAAAAAGTGAACAGAATCACTTATATTTTGGTAAAAAGTAGAATTTTTTTTATTTCTATTATTTACGGTGACGTAATCACTTTAATGACAAATTTGTCATTATTCACACCTGATCCCATGCACCGAGCCAAGAAAAACAACATGATTTTAAGATCAGCTTTACGCTTATAAGAATGCAGACCAGATGTCGTCAGCCTATTTGTCTACCCTCAACTGCAATGCATGATATAGAACAGTACAGCGAAACCTCACTATACCTTCATTTAATACAGTCCTAAATGTATTGAGGAGATGGTATAAGAACAAGGTCTAATTTTCACAAAGCAGGATTGCTTTTGTAAATTAGTAATTTTTATATTATATGAATTAGAATATAATATAAATTACTGCACGAGTAAGATCTGGCTATTATTACCTGCAGCAAACAGAGTTTCGCCAGCAAACCGGACCGTGCCCAAACACGTGCCTGCCACTATCACTCTATCTCCCGTTGCTATGGTTACATGTTCATCCCTGTCAACTGGGAACTCCGGGATGCTGCCAACACTTATCTTTTGGGATGGAGCTGGCTGGGGAGAACTGCCGGGTAATGATGAGCCACTGCCACGCCTCTCTCTGTAAGAACCATAACCCCAAACCGAATTAATGCCAAATATTATGCACACAGACGCATCACTGTGTCTGCCATCGTTTCACACTTGTTTCACTCTATATATTATATATATATATATATATATATACTCTATATACCCCCCAGAAACATACCTTGGTGACTGAGAGAATACGAGTGGATGTCTACCATCATTGTCCCATCTTGCTGGCGAGATCAGGGTTTGCGGACTACACACACCCTCCCTGACTGGTGACAAGCGTGGGGAGGAACAGTGTAGGGGTTGGAGGTCATGCAATCCAACAGCCGAAACCTTAGACACCTTGTCGACAGGTGCAAATATACCTATGAAGTAACGAGACAACTGCAATGAACTGAAAATCCTGCATGTTAACTCACATTCGCATACTAGACTAACGATGCTGGAGAAAGTTATTTATGTAACACCACATTTGCATTTATAAGTATGCTGTCCTTCAAGTGTGGTCACATGAATGTTTTCTGATATTGACACTGATTGACGGCTATATCATGCCATTACTCGCGGATTATATAGGTGCCATTGTTTCTCATCTCATGGATAAATGAACTAGCAAAGTATCTTGCTTTTGATAAGAATTATTATTGCGACTTTCACGATAAAATTTGAGCTAATCTGAGATTAATTAATAATGATGCAGTCATGTTATGATAGTATAAAGGTATGCAACAGTGAGTAAGTTGTGACATAACTAACCATAACCTTGCTGGCAAACAAAATACTCCACACACTGTACAGTGCCATTGTTCTTTCCTGCATTCTCTGTCAATTCAATTCCTGCCCAGACGCCTTTAGCAAACTTGGTCTCGCCAATAAACCGTAGTGTTCCAGCCTATTAGTGGCAAATTTCTGAATGACTCCACTGAAAATTCTGCTTATATATCCTCTAAATCTTATAATTTCTAATGGTGGTCTACACCATCAGGAATTATAAACCTACAAATGTAATTCTGCCACTTTTATACAGGTTAGACTCTATCGCTTTGCATGAAATTATTCAAAATGTCACTGATGTCATTGACAGTAAAAAAACACACATTGCAAATAGCAACAACAAGTGCCGCAGAGCGACAGCGCTCATCTAACGTCTACTGCGGTGACTCTGTGGTGGAGTGGTGGGATTCTAGTAAACCCTGTTAGTCCCAAATGTGTTCACATACACGCCGAAACAGTGGAATGCACAGGGATGGTATCAGGAACCTTCTCAAAAGAATGTTCGTTGGGATCGTTATGAAAGTTGCCACGAGATGGCGCGTACGTTTAAGTGTCTTCAGATTAAAGATGGAAGCTCCCATCATACGTAGTAGCAACAACTATCTGCAAGACAGAATAGGTAAGCACTCATCCATTTACCTACACAAGCCTACAGGCTGCGCAATAGAGAGCTGCCACCTGTAACCAATTAAGGCAAAAACTCCACAGTACCACAACACATGCACTGGCAGTAGCCACTGGCAGTGGCATACGTTACATGTAACATACTGACACTACAGAATGCCATATAAATTATACGATTTAAGGAGCATAAACCTTCTTTAACCAAATCTAGCTTTTGAAATTTCACTGTGACATTGTAGCCTCATACATCCAGGCATGTATAGATTCTACTAGCAAACCCGGCAGTCAAATTCTTTCTAACAGGCAGTCAACAAATCCATGTTTAACCCTCCTCTTGAGGGTCAAAAGGTTATCCGACACTTACTCTTCGCATGTCAGCAGAAAGTAGATTTCATGGTCCTTTCAATAATGCCATAAAAATGCTAGGTCACCGCTGAAACAAAAAAGTTTTTCAATCGCTCCGTCAGACCATGTCCTCATAAAATGTCTAAAATCTGCCCTGTGCCCATTGACCTTTGACCTGTGACCTCCAATTTCGGCACAGTGATGGCTTTTCCTACCATGATGCTATACACCGACTATCACGAGCCTAGGTCGAGCCGTTTAGATTTGTGCCGCAATTCTGCATTTCCTCCCTATACCTTAAGTTAAGGAGTGAATGTTCCCCCTTCTTTTACACCTCTTGACCTTTGACCTTTGACCCCCAGCTTCGACAGCCCAACTCGTTTTGACGATCCCCCCCAATGTGCCGAATATCGTGACCGTACGTCAAGCGGTTAAGATTTGTGCCCAACTGTTGACGGACGGACGGACGACCGGACGACCGGACGGACGGACGGACGATCAAGCGATTCTACAAGCTGCATCTGACTATGTCAGATGAGCTAAAAATACACTTGTATAACTGATAATTAAGGATACGTACCTTCAGGCCATTAACGATGACCTTGTCACCAATACGAAAGCCGAAGCTCTCAAAGAAATTTGACTGCTGAACCATCACTGTTACCGTGGAAACAGCTTCATTTAGTATCTCCCTCATCTGATGACACTGCATAGTCAGATCTGGTCTCGTGACATCATCCTCTGGGTTGGGTATACACTCTGTTGACCAGATATATATTTTAATATACAGATACACCTCTAACCAATTCACATTAATAGGCTCAACCATGTGTAATGTCAGCACAGTCAGTTAATTGCTGTGCCTGTTCCATACGTGTGTGCTCTCACCTATAGGTAGCCGGCCCCGGTTGTCTCTTATCGCGCCACTGGCACCATTCTCAACAAGTGCAGTTGCTGCTTCAAGGCTCAGATTATGAGCAGCAATGTGCAGTGATGTGCCATTGTCAAACTCATGACAGACCGAGTTTATATCTGAAACAAGGCAAAATTCATGTAGAGGACAAGCAACAATTGTTTTAGGCAAGGAGTGGGATGCTGAGACAATACAATGTGCAGGACAATTTAACTGATGTGTGAATACGAGCGAACCAACTATGACACGTTCTAAAAAAAGTTAACTGCTTATCAACAAACTTAATAAACTTCCACCCATTAATTCACTGGAATGCATTTTGTTGCAGCTGCAAAAAATTCGTAAAAATATATTTGTAGACTTCCTACTCCAGCCCTATTCTCCACCAGGAGAGAAGGAACTAAGAGAGAGACTTCCTACCATCCCTCCGATTATTACGCCCACATTCTCGCCCATGATATAGATAGATATCACGCAGTTACCTTTACAGTGTGAAGCCGTGAGAAGGAGCTTGACGACTGGACCCACATCAAAGAACGTTGCGTAGTGAAGAGCGGACATGTTTGTCCATCGCGATCGTAGACTGACGTCTGCACCCTTATCCAAGAGCATCGAGACGACCGCTGCTGCCTTATCCACATCACCAACACCTACCGAACATGCATACTCATGTGATAAGCCTAAACAATCTCATTTGAAATGCAGATCGGTGCACTTATGGGAGAGAATGTTGTGCGAGTGTTCTATGACATGTTAGCCTTACAAAAGGTCTCCAACCCTGTGAACTCCAGATGCGGAATAAAATTGATGGACAGGGGGGGGGGCGAAATTAACCTTGGCTGCCGCAGGCAGGCCCGCGTGCCGTAGGCATGCCAGTGCTAGGGGGGTCTGGGGGTGATCCCCAGAAAATTTTTGATAATATTTTAAGCCATTTTCCTGCAATTGAGGCATACTGTGGGCCATATTTTCATGTCTGATGACACTATCTCAACCCTAGACTCAACCCTACAAGTTACAATTGATTCAAAACATTTTCATTACTTTTAGAGAGGGTACACAGTTAGGTTACTCTAGTATATAATTGTATTAAAACACAGGTAAGAATTGCAATTTCTAACCATTTCACGTGTTTTGTATGTTTGCAACCTACTTTTTGCATATTTGTGAGTCTGGAAACATTCCTTGAAGAGTTCATTTGCATGGTTGCCGCCTCAAACACACATTGTGTTCAATTAAATAATCCTAAATCTCGCTTCTGCGTCAAGACAGACAATTCTGCTATCTGCTGCAAGAAGCTTGATATATTGGGTGTAGATTCCACTGCACCCGCATAGAATTATGCTGTGAGAGACTATATGCCTCTGGCAGTCATCCTTCCTCCGTGCCCCACTTGAAAGGTTGTCTTGCATAGCAGCCAATAGCCATGATTAACACTGAGTTTTGACTTCACAAGTCAGGCAATCTGTGTATATTCGTTCTGAATTTCTGTAAAAGTCGCGGTTTTTTGGATGGCGAATGGCAATTGGACGCCATTCTCCCCACGTGTTTAATTCTGTTTAGCAGACAAACTACGCAACCGCTTGCAGAACAGCGCCTGTTTGCTATGGCGTGTTCATTTACCGTAGACATGCCAGATACAAAATGCATAGAAACACATTATAACACTGAGCGATGGTAGGGGGGGTGCAAAACTAAGGTAATGGCAGAGCGTGCATTTCCAAGAAACGACTCGCGCAGTGACGGCTATTAATAAACTTGCTGCATCTCTACTGCACTAGCGCGTGGCTAGTGCCAGGCAACGGCTGAAAAAAAAAATGTGTCCAAGCGAACACAATCAGTGCAAATTTTATACAGTGCAACTGAAATGAGGAATATAACCTTGCCGCTGCGGAGTGCAGAAATTAAGCCTAGAAATCGTAATGATTCCGCAGAATGCGGAATGGTTGGAGACCCTGCTTACAATACACATTTGGTGTTATGCAAGGAGTAGCAGCAAGTATAAGAACTATTGAGAAAACATGAAAACGGTTGATAAAAATGTGAAATCCTCACTTTAAATTGATAAACTTCTACTAACCAACACTTCCAGCTTTACTAGCATAATGCAAGAGTGTCATGTCTGTTTGTCCATCTCTATCATCCACATGTGCTCCTCGTTTTAATATCTGTAAATTAGTGATTTATAATTAGTATGCATTAGAAACTAACTTACACAAATAAATAATTTGTGCTTATTAATTGTCTATAGCATGTACACATATACAATCACACAGATATATCAGTATGATAGAGGATAGATATGTTCATCATATGTTCAAACATGTGGGTCAAACGGTTCCTGAGTTATCGTTGACCGTAGCCAAATGTTGACGGAAGGACGGACGGACGGACGGACGGACGGACGGACGTACGACGACCCATGGCAATAGCGAAGACGATGTCAAGGTGAGCTAAAAATGTACACAGTACTTCATCAATGATTAGATCGATGTTGCTCTGCACATCTGTCATCCAATGCCTGGCAATAGCAAAGAGCTGAGATATTGTTGTCTTCGGGCTGAGAAGAATCTCACGACATGCACTGCAATTTGACTTGAACAGTGGTATCTCTTTACTCCGGCACGCAGAGCACATGGCAGCATCTGCTGCCAAATGTACGATGGCATGTTCTCGTTGCGGGACTTGAAAGTCGACAAGGGTGAACGAGCCACCCTCCTCACTCAGCGTCATGTGGACTCTTTTTACTAATGACCGCAAAGAAATAGAGAACGGTAAAGGACATGCAAGCCCACGCACGACATTTGTGGTAAGGACAAATAGGTACGTAAATACGAAGGCGAAAAATAATCCGTGTGTGGTCTATCTCAGTATCTGTATGTCTGTATTATTTAGTCTGCAAGGTGGCCATACTTCTAACTAATAAACTATATCATACTGAGACTTGAAAATTCATACACACGTGGCTGACTAATCACTACCTCAGTACCTGGATTTGGACCGTTTTCAGTGCTTGACAGCTTACTTATTATTACTATTAGCAGGCTATTAGTAACTTACTGAGTACTACCACTGGCAAGTGCCAGTGAGTGTCACTGTCAGTGTCACTGCAGCTGATAGGGTCTATGTCACCCAGGGTACTGCCGGAACGTACCCTGGGTACGGTCCGGTATATCGGAACGTACCCTGGTAACTATCTAATAGGCCGCAGACCCCATTACTGGGGTCTGCGTTGGCTCGGACTAATCAGATAGTTACCAGGGTACGTTCCGGTATACCGGACCGTACCCAGGGTACGTTCCGGCAGTATACCCTGGCCCTGGGGGACATAGACCCTATCAGCATCACTGCACTGTCTGCAGACTGCAGACTGCCAGTGACAGTGTCAGTGTCACAGTCACTGACGCTCATAGGGTCTATGTCCCCCAGGGTACTGCCGGAACGTACCCTGGTAACTATCTAGCTGATATGGTTAGGGATATGGTTAGGGTTGGGGTTAGGGTTAGGGAGTAGGCGTAGGCGACTCCCTAGACTCGTTAGTGGAGTAGGCGTGGTACGGTCCGGCATATTAGATAGTAATATTTAGTGCCAGGGTATGTTCCGGCAGTACCCGGGGGGACATATACCCCATCAGCGTCACTGACAGTGACACGGAGTCAGTGAGTCTAGACTAGACCAATAAATTGTGCCCTAAAAATGTGTATATTCTGATGTTATTTTAGGGCCTTCATTAGACAAAACCTGTGAATTCTGTCGTGCAAAATGCACGACAACCTTTTCACTATTTACGGCCGTGTTACATAGAAAATCAAAGAAATACCTAAAGCCGTCGCTTTATTAACATCTCACCTACATTACAAAACACTTGTCATGCAGTATTCTCCTCTTTAATCACGTTTATTTTATTAAAACATCACGACATAAAAATCACGCAAACTTCCCTACACACAAAACTGCCAATCTTGCATTGAACCGCACAACGACAAGATAGCATGCTTACGTTGGGCCAACGTTGGCATTTGGTTGGCACGGTCACGGTTGGCAATATGACGTTGGGCCAACGTTGGCATTTGGTTGGCACGGTCACGGTTGGCAATATGACGTTGGGCCAACGTTGGGCCAACGTTGGCACGGTCATGGTTGGCATGTGGTTGGCAATATGACGTTGGGCCAACGTTGGCGTATGGTTGGCATGGTCACGGTTGGCAAGTGGTTGGCTGCATGACGTTGGGCCAACGTTGGCGTATGGTTGGCATGGTCACGGTTGGCAAGTGGTTGGCTGCATGTCGTTGGGCCAACGTTGGCGTATGGTTGGCATGATGCTAGTTGGAAATGGTTATTGTTGGCTGGCATGACGTTGTGGCAACGTTGGCGTATGGTTGGGCACACAATGCTAGTTGGCCAGTGGTTGGCTACTCGATTGGACCCAACGTTGGCGTATGTTGGCCATGATGGTAGTATTGCAACATGCGTTGCTGCATGACGTTAGGCCAACGTTGGCTAGTGGTTGGCATGATGCTAGTTTGGCAGTGGTTTGTGCTGTATGACGTTGGGGCCAACGTTGGTGTGATGGTTGGCAATGGTCACGGGTGCCAAGTGGTTTGCTGCGCATGACGTTGGGCCCGCAACGTTGCATATGGTCGGCCATGGTCACCCGTCTGGGCAAATGGTTGGACCTGCATGACCGTTGGGCGCAACGTTGGCCGTATGGTTCGGCATGGTCACGGTTTGGCAAATGGTTGGCTGGCATCGAATGGCTCCGTGTATGCTTATGGACCTTCGTTGGCGACAATAGGTTGTACAATGGATCACGGGGTGGAACAAATGGTTGAGCTGCCTTGCAACCGTTGAGGGGCCACGTTGGGTATGGTTGGAGGCGTCATGGTTGGCGTGGTTTTGGCTGCATGACGTTGGGCGAACGTTGGCGAATCGTTAGCATGTGAGACTCGGTATGGAAAAATGGTTGGACTGGCATACGTTGGGGACGCAACCGTTTGCCAGTAATGATTTGCATGATCAACAAGGTTACACCAAGGCAGTGGCTCATTTTAAATTTGAATAGTTACGGGTGCCAGTGGCCATGAGTGCGGCTTCACATTTGTGTTGCAGGGCATTACTACTAGCCTGTTACGTACATATATATTTGCGTATTAAACACATATGTTGGCGTAAAATGATTTGCTGAATGCTATAGAATTCGAGGCACAAACTCATCTACGATTTCATGCTGTATTTTATGCGAATTTCGTTTGCCAATTTGCTGACACCAAACTAACGACCAGTTTGGCATACAACTGACGATTTTTATTACGTCGATCTTTTTTATGATATTCACGTGTTTTCGTTTAGTGTTAATTGTCATAAATGATTGAAAATACTCCGGTGTATTTTAGCAGGGGCCGCGATAACTATCAGTTTGAACTCATATTCGTCATTTTGGTCCCAGAATGGCAGGAATTGCATGCTCGGCAATCAAAAATTTTTCCCCAGAGGCCATGCCCCGAACGCCCCCTAGCATACTCGGGTCACTTGGCGTGACCCTCGGACTACCAGACTCAGCACATATCCTGAAACCTCGACCCAGTTTCTCAGAAAAGTGTTGGCATCCTTGTGTGTTTCAGATAGGCCCTCTCAACAGAAGGAGTTCTTATTTTAATAATAGTTTACGGGTGCCGTGGCATGTTATAAATTGTTACAGCACAAGCATCCATGCGTAACTACAACATTTCTGTTGGGCAGGGCCTTATACCTATAATCTTAGATTATGTAACATATATAATCTATATATATATATATATTATATAATTATATTGTAGTCTGTAATAAATTAAAGACAAGCACATCACTTGTTATAGCCTGTTACTCACAGTTTCACTGCGTTGCGCGTCATGCAGACAGTACTTTTGAATCCTTGTCTCAAACCTATATAAACAATGAATCGGCGCTACCGTGTGCTTTTTGAGTTAAAAGTCGAACAACAAATATACGCAGGCAGACCCAACCCGTTTAATTATAGATACTGACTTTGGTAACTATGGCCAGCATTAGCGGTTTCCTGCAGGCAATCCGTGACGCCGCAGTATAGTTACTTAGAGCCTATGAAGAACTACATAACTAACTCAGATAAGACTAAACAATAGCGCTCTAGTTTATGTTTTATTATTCTAGGTTATGGATATGGCATACAAGGTTTATTTTAATTTCAATTAAATGTTGTCTGATGGATCGCGCGCAAGTGTGAAACTTAGAGTAACAGCGTAAAGTGATATCTTGTCATTTAATTATCTACCACTAGCATGACCTACAATATCACATTAATCGCTCTGCAACCTAATGCATTGACACTCTATCCGCAGTGTAGACCTCAAGCATCCAGACTTATTATATATATTTATAGTATAATATATATATGGTGTGTGTTACTAATCTTTATTACATACATACAAACATATTACAATACTTTTTTAGCTACATATAATATTTTTGTCATTTTAATTGGTGTATATATAATATTGATATATATATTAGTTCAATCAAAAAGCACTAAGCACACGCAAGACACAAATCTACATTTATTTCTTTGCTCACATTGCGCGTGCCGAGGCGTGCATTACCCATCTTATATAGGTTGTGTGTTGTGCGTCGTCGCATGTGCGAAGAGTTTACAGCAAGCCTATACATACTAATATCTATATTATATGACGAGTCGGTTAATATTATTCTATGTATGATTCGTATTTCTGCGTGTGCGCGGCGGTTCGTTGCGTGTATCTGTCGGCTATAGCCTCTCAGTCTCTCTGTCCTATCTATTTATCTTCACTCGGCTCTCCCACCTCTCATGTCGCTCTCCTCCGCTACCATCTCCTCGAATCTCTTGTCGCGCCTCTCTCTTCCCTTCCTTGTATTCTTTCGATTGTCCTCTTTTCTCTCTTTCCTCTCATTAATTTTGGCTTCATCGCCCTCTACTCTGCCTCTCCATTTGCCTGTCTGCTTCCCTCGATCTCTCTTTCTCTCTCGTCAATTTGCTCTCGTGCCGCTCCTCTCTCTCTCAATTTGCTCATCGGCCCTCCGTCATCTCTCATTGCTCTCTCTCCTTCGATCCTCGTTCTCTCTCTTGGTCTCCCGTCTAAAAGATCAAAAGGAGTATTTCTCTTCTCACCTGCGCAACTCAGCGCTTCTGGTGGTAATGGTTCGTATGCAGTTCCCTGTGCGGCGTGTAGCGTGTGAACGTTTGGTAAAGCGAGAGGGTGTTTTACACTTAACAGACTGTAGAAAACAGTACATTCCAGCAAGGTATCATTGAAGGTTCTTCCCATCCCTGTGCGTCGTCATGGCTTATCGCACGCTACGAATACAAAGAGATTCGCTGTCCTTAGCTAGCACCTGATTACTGATCAAACAACAATGACAGTTCCTTGGTTAAGCTTTGTAATGGCTTCGCTTTGGTGTGAATCACAAATCTGAGAAGATCAGCAAGAAGCGAGTTGTATCCTGTCAGTGCTGCGATAATAAGAAAAAAAATGTGATTGTCCTGCGGACACCGGCATCAAAATCGGGTTTGTCCGCCGAACATTTCTGGCTTGGTCCCAAAAACATATCCCAAGACTCTCCTATTTTCAATGCACAATAATAAAATTACATAATATGGTCAGAACACAGCCCAACTGTGGTGTAGCCAGGATTTTGCTAACAAGGGGCGGGGGCTAAAAACAGCAAACCTGTTGGGCGCGAAATAGTGGATGACTTAATACTTGTTAATGCTCCTCCGTCTGCCCTCTCCACATCCTACTGCTTCCTGCTTACCTCTCTGCAAATCTTTGTTTTGGGTGCCGCCATGCGAAAAAGGCCGACATTTTTGTTCATGTTGTTCTCTGCTCCCGAAGATATGTAATTGTTCAG
>NW_014577735.1:159267-170700 GCF_000485595.1 Priapulus caudatus | reverse complement strand
ATAAAAGTCTTTCTTAAGCCAATACGATCTGTTATAACAGCCCTTCACACGACACGTTTCACACGAGTGAAGAATTTTACTCGCAATTTTGGGACGGAAACTCCTTCCGAACTTTGACCTTAAGCTTAAGCGCATGCGCAGTGTGAAACTGTCAACGGGTGTATATGCGCATTAGTCATCTGCGCATCTTGCCCTTCGACACGGTCGCAATAAACAAACATGGCGGACTTTCCTGTCACTGATGGAAACATTTGATTGAAACAATTTGCAATATGTATTAAATTAGTAAGACTGTGTTATGTGTGTCAGGTTACAAGGCGAAACAAAAGAAAAAAGAGCATTTCTACTATTTCCTACGGCCGTGCAAAACAAGATTCAAACAAAAAGAAAACAAGAGCAAAACAAAAGCATGCCTACAGAGCGTCCAAATACTACGAGCGTCCAAATACGCCGGTACACCGGTGTCCCGTAGAATTTGGGGTGGGCATATGTTTCCATGAGCCAGACTGATCGCGTGACGTCAGTGTACGTCACGCACGAACTCAACAATATTGCAAATTGTTTCAATCAAATGTTTCCATCAGTGACCTGGTTTGTTTATTGCGACCGTTTCGATGGGCGAGATGCGCAGATGACTACTGCGCATGCCGCGCATGAGCCCTTGCAAAAGAAGAGGCGCATGCGCACTTAGGAGCGTCCAGTTTCGGGCGAGCGTCCAAACTATGGTACACCGGTTCTACGATTTCCAGGAGGGGTGATAAATAGGTTGGGGTGTCTGTGAGTTCTTCCCCAGAAAATTTTGAACATGTAGATCGCAGGAGATAGTATTTGTAGCACTTTCAGTACATGTACGGCCTTCATTCTGACTACGACAATTCTCTTTTATGGCCCAGTCACACATACGCAACGCACGGCCCGCGCATTGAAAATTAATCAAAAAATGGAAAATAAGATCAGTGCGTCTTGTGCGCGCCAACTTTTGTCAGGATTTGGGAGAAGCTAGCGAGTTGACAACGAATGCACAGCGTGTTGCTAGCACGCTGCGCGTATACAGGCCGCACATGTTAAAAAATCCAACGAATGCACAGCGTGTTGCTAGCGCGCTGCGCGTATACAGGGCGCACATGTTAAAAAATCCAACGAATGCACAGCGTGTTGCTAGCGCACGGAACGAATGGTCCGCGCATGCACCGCGCATTCAATGCACAGCCAGCGAATGAACAGGTCATGATCAGGGATATGGTGTTGTGAGGCTCCACCCATAGAACATTGAGTGATACTTGGTCCCAGAGGCAAGATGCCGCAGAGTGAGGGCAAGCTTCAGGCCAGGGTCGAGGGCCTCTCTGTAGGTTGTATTCTGCATGGTGATCTCGTGACCCATTCTGGTTAGCAGCTCGTCGAACATCTCGGGGGCATCCGCATGAAGTTCTTGAAGGCTGCCTGGTCTTCATTACGGAGTTCAGCAAGTAGCTGGTCATACAGGCCAAACTGTCGTCGCCTACCGATCCACGGTCGGACCCAGAACCTCCGTTGACCTTTCTTCTTTCTCATTCTCTTGATGACATGGACTTGGTGAAGTGCCAGTTCCATGAGGTTCTGCTGAAGTTGGAGAACCGCAATTTCGTATTGTAGTCGCAGCCTGTCGGGATCCTCCATCTTCTGCGGTGGTTCTTCTAGACACGATCAGCAGGAACCTCTGTCATCACCCATGGAGCCATGAGGGTCGGAGGAGAAGTGATGATGAGGTGGGGGCGGGACCCGTTTATATATACCTCATGGCTACACGCTGCGTACACGCTAGGAACACGCTAGTAGAACGCTGGGCGCGCTACAGACTCGTTCAGCACTCGTTCAGCATGCCCATATTTGCTGCATGTTTGCTGGACATGCGTTAGAAGCACACTAGGTGTGCGCTAGGTGTTCGCTACACCTCAGCTGACGAACATACAACGAATACCCAGCGTGTGTCTGTCGTTGGTCCAGCGTGCTCTGCGCGTGTCTGGCGTCCTTCTGGCGTGTACATTCATGCGTCGAGCTCCGCGCACATTTTTGCGCATGCACAAAAAAATCCTGACGCACACAGCGAATGACAACGAATGCGTTGGCCCAGCACGCTCGACGAACAAGTAACGAATGCTGACGCACACCCAGCGAAAAACAACGCACTGGCCAAAATTACTAATTTTTCAGTGCGCAGGCCGTGCGTCATGTATGTGTGACTGGGCCATTAGTAGAACAATTCATTTTTTAAATTTTGTTCCAAAATCTAGGGGGGCAGCTGCCCCCTTGGCCCTTGCCCCCCCCCGCAGGCTACGGCCCTGAATTCTATTGTTCAAGTGTCTGGTGAATATTTGCTCTTCGAACTAAACATCTAATTTCAATAGTGTAGATGATACTCGCTGTGTAAATATGTGCCTCACTTTGCCATAGTTGAAAGTACCTGCAGGGCCGTAGGCTGAGCAAATTCTGGGGGGGGGCAAAATTTCATGATAACTGTAATGATGAGGGACGGGCGCAGCTCTTGATCGACGTCCATAGTGTGGTGGGGTGGGTCTGAGACAAGGCTTTCACGGATAAGCGACCAAAAAAATCTTTACAAAATAAAGCCTTTTTAGGTGTATTTTAATTTTGCTACAAAATCTAGGGGTCAGCTGCCCCCCTTGCCCCCACAAGCTATGCGTGAACAGTTCACTGTTGGCATTTTAAAGGCCTGGGGCAACTGAGACCCACCCACCAACCCACTGCCCCCCCCCCTGCTAGCTACAGCCCTAAATAAAATTTTAAATTCTACATTAATGTTCCTCTTTAACATCTTACATCAATCACTAAACTCTCATTATGCAATATCCTGTTGCATTGGCTTATTATATGAAAATATCGTTGTAGATTTATGAGCTTGTGTAGTGTGTATGTTCACAGCATATTTTGTTCCTGTTGCAGAGCAAAAGGCTACATAGGTAGTGTTTCAATGCTATTTAATAGAATTTACTAATGTGAAAGTTTGGATCCTTTTTCAGGCAGAACTTTTCAATAGAAATGATCCATGTTCTTGTAACTGGAGCGGCCAGTCGAATAGGATATTCCTTGCTTCATATGATCGCCAATGGTGATGTCTTTGGCTATGATCAAGTAAGCTTTGCATTGTGTAAATACGTATTGCATATTTCGGTAAAAAAAGTTTTTAATTTCTATATACTTGACTTCACATTTTTTAGCTCGGCTGACGAAATCAGATGCAGCTTGTAGAATCGCATGATTGTCCGTCTGTCCGTCTGTGCGTCCGTCAACAGTTGGGCACAAATCTTAACCGCTCAACGTACGGTCTTGATATTTGGGACGTCAGGGGGGGGGGTTGTGAAAAGGACTCGGGATGTCGAATTTGGGGGTCAAGGGTCAAAGGTCAAGATGTGTCAATGGAGGGGGAATATTTCCCCCTTAACTTAAGGTATAGGAAGAAATACGGAATTGCGGCACAAATCTCAACGGCTTGACCTACGCTCTTAATATTCGATGTATAGTGTGATGGGGAGGAAACCCATCACCAGCACGAAATTGGAGGTCAAAGGGCAGTGGGGGAAAGGTCAGGGGGCTCTAATAGCAAAAGCAGTTCAGTCCTTTGTTAACAGTCAACAAATCCGTGTTTACCCCTCCTCTTGAGGGTCAAAAGGTTATCAGACACTTACTCTTCGCACGTCAGCGGAAAGCACATTTCATGGTCCTTTCAATAAAGTGATAAAAATGGTAGGTCAGCGCTGAAACAAAAAAGTTTTGCACTCGGTCCGTTAGACCATGTCCTCAGAAAATGTCTGATATCTCCACCCACCCCCTCCCCCCACCCTCCCCCTCCCCACCACCCTCCCCAATCTCCTCCCACCACCACCACTACGCTCGCACTCGATGCATATCCATGATAACATGTTAATATAGTGAAGTCATTAAAGTTACACAGCTGTATCTTTATTACTGTACTACAGGTATAGCAAAGTCTATGATAGATTTTAGATCTGTATTAGTAGTATCCTAGATATATGCAATGAGCGAGAACGCGGTGGCGGGAGGGCGAACTTGATTCATTTCCAGTTCGGACTGGGTCCAGGCAGTTTCTGGCTGGAACGCAAAGGGTTTGTGCCTAATCGATACTAATGATGATGCAAAGTGATGCACGACGGAACTTATTTCGTTTTCAAAAATGCATTGTTCTCGCACCTTGACAAAGCTCTCCTTCAGCCACTCATTGCCACCGACCGCCTCACACACAGACATCACTCGTCCATCTTTCTCGACAGATGCGTGCGACACGTCTGGGATCTGGCTGGAGGAGTGGTTGCCCCAGACAACGATGCCGGACACGGCGTCCACCCCCACTCCACTCTCTCTCACCCTGGCGGCCGCATTCTATTGACAGACAGCAGTGAAAACCACTTCACCGTGAAGCATTTTCAAGGTTTGACTTCTACTGTAAGTGTTCACATCAATTCGTATCATAGACAATGTTCTAACAGCATAAACAACTGTCGCTACTATGCTCGCTAGTATTTGCACGCGGATAGCATTAGGCCTATTGCTCTTGAACGCTAATTAGGGGTTCATCGCAACACATTGTCCAAATTTACTATCAGGCTTTAAATGGTATACATTTCTCTAGGATTCTGAAGATACTGTTTCAGCGAAATAGGTGTTACAATACGGCACGTTCTCATACTAAAGTTTTATGGTATCAATATTTAATTAAGCATCCTCTCCTTCTAAAACATGTTTTAACTCAAGGTCTATACCGTTTTGCTCCCTGATTCCAACGGGACACTTGTCCCCTCCCCACGGCGTGTGCCGCCACTGGCCTGACACTCACCTGCTTTAAAAGTTAAGCATATGCAACTGTTTCAGGTTATCTCTGCAGGCCTACAAGATGGTCGTGTTTATTTATTATTAATTTAGAGCAGATCGCAAAAGATTTTTCATTTACTATTATCTAACCGACAATATAGTGTGCACGTCGTATATATATGTTGATACTGTTCATACTATTCGTCCTTCATAAAATTAATATCTTTCCGGGCGTTAATATTAGCATTTAGGATACAAATATACATTTGTACCTCTTTTCTTGTTGTATTAGTCCTTTCCGTCTGCTTGTTATTACGGTGGCAACAATGAAAGATTCTTGGCAAACCTAATGGCCACCGTTTTCAGTTGTGGCAGCTTCTGACCCCGGCTGGCGCCTCCGGTGTCATGTCAGCCTGGCCCAAAACTAAAACGTTTCGAAATGAACTACTGTTTATGAACAAACGTCGATGCGTAAATTATAGACCTATTTATAGTATGTGGCTTATTATTTACTCACACATACACTGCATACATGATCATACTCTCAACTTCTTAGAGGAAACGTATCCCTTCCACAGTTATGTTTGATGCCAAGTGTGTTATATGCAAATACATTTATCACCACTTAAATAATATGTAAAAAATATGTAGCCCATTTAGATTTGATGTAATAACTACTGTACCTGCGATTGAGCTCGGTTCTGGTCAAGTCTAGTCATGGCAGAAAAATTTCTTGATGGGATTGACGGAGCGTATTTTGCTGCAATGGGCTGCACTGGTGTTTGCTGAATTTCCACAACCACTACCTGATAATACACAGTAATATTAGAATAATGAGAATCACTTTCCCAATCATAATCAAACAATCCAACAAGGGCAAATAGAAACAAATGTACTTTTACTCACTCATGAGCTCATTACAGTAAACTATTGGTTCACACTTTGAATGAGAAATAGCAAGCTCAGATAATCATTACATCTTATCATCATGAATTTTATTATAATGCCCATAATATATATGGCACACAGATGTCTTTCACTCAAATAAGTTTGCTCAGTCAGCATCTAAAATAAAACAAAGATTGAAAAATACCATGTGCAGTGCTATCACGCATACCTTCACGCTTTTCTTGGCCCATTTGTTTAATGCCTTTCCTTGACTTCTGACCATTTTCACATTTGCAGCAAGTAGATCCTTTCGTTCCATTCCCCATTTTCTTGGCATGGCACTTAGTAGTAGAGCTGCATCAACGTTAGTAAATGCTGTCTCTTCATCAGCCGTTGCAATGATTCCTGAATAAAATTGTAACAGGGATATCCACATTACAAACTTGCTTCTTAAATTAGTCAAAGTTAGCCGATGTGTTTGAAAAGATACTATTAGAAAAATGTGTATTTAAATGTCAGAACAATACCTACATCTACATCTTCATTTAGATGCAGAACTGGACATTTACATTTACTCAATGGTGGTATAATTCTAGTAAGCATGAAGCATACTATTTGAGGAGGAGCCAAACGAAAAAAATACATCAGGGAATCATCAGATATAAAAAGAATACAAGATAAATAACTATCCTATACTCTTTACATATTGTCCTATCCTGCTCTTTCTCACTAGGACTAGAATAAGGACAAAATTTACTATGTATCACCTCTGAGCAAGGGGAATGCACAGTCATTCAGTTCCATTAGGACACCTTCCAGTACACCCATTAATGGCTTCACGTCTAGCATTATCAGCTCCAAAGGCTAAAACAAAAGCTAATAAGTCATAAACAGATACACGTTTAGATCATTGACAATACCATGATTACATACCCCACTTTTAATCATTCAATTTCTCCACAAAAGCAAACGAAAGATCTAGCTATTACTATATATAACTGTCTATAACTAATTACGTTAGACAAGACACTGAAACAAGTGCCGCAGAGCGACAGCACTCAACTGACGTGTACTGTAGCAGGTATTCTTCTGGACTAAACTCGACTGGCAAACCCGAATCATGCGCCCTCCTCCACCCCGTTTCGCGGCCTCAGTAGCATATCATCTTAGGAGTACTACCCCAGAAGGTAGAATAATTAGAGAAGGAGTGCCTACCTTCAATAAACAAGAGATTCGTCATTGACTAGCCTATAGTTATACTACAATTTACCTACGCATAACTTCAGACCAACTTGAGCCTCACAATCGTACACAATCACATTCGCCTCCTAGCAGTCCGTGGCCGAATGACTCGTTTCCTCGGCTACTACACTGGCCATCCGGAGATACAAGACTAGAACGTGACGACACACGATTTTCCATTTTGTTGCAGCAAACTCCGATTGTGATAACCGTCTAACTCGAAACAAAAGCAGCTTACTAGCACCTCTTGCCCCGTGGCCAATGCCGGGGCGTGCCTGGCTCGCTGAGCTTAAACCGTTTGGACCTATTACAGCGTGCCTTTTCGTTTCGAGTTAGGCAGGTTAACACATACGAGTGTGACTACCAATAGAATGGAAAATCATGATCGGTACGGTTTATAGTCTGTATCTCCGGGATTGCGGTGTATACGAGGGGAAAACGGATTTTGCACGTAATGTATGCGATATGACGCGTCTACCGATTTGAGCTCAAGTTGGTGAGTTAAGGTAGTAAATCGTTAGCTGTATCTAAGGCCTATCGTAAACGGACACGAATTTCCCTTGATTAGTTGGATGTCACCAACCTTTCCCTATTTAATTCTACTCCTGATACTACATAATACAGATCTAAAACCTGATGATACGGCTTTGCGTATACCTACTGGTAGTACAGATAATAACACAGTCACCGCCGCGTTACGTTTAATGAACTGCGCTATTATTAAAATTTATCATGGGAATATGCGTCAAGTCGTTGCAGCGTGAGACAGTGGTGATGGGGAGGGGGGGGCGGGTTGGAAGTGAGCGTCTAATAGCTAAAAGAGTCAATGAGTCCTTTAATTAACAGTCAACAAATCCATGTTTAACCCTCCTCTTGAGGGGTCAAAAGGGTTACCAGACACTTACTCTTCGCGGCACTCGTCAGCGAAAAGTGGTATTTCAATGGTCACGTTCGATAAATAGTGATAAAAATCGTAAATGTCTCTAGCGTGAAAGGCAAAAAAAGTTTTGCACTCGTCCGTTAGACCATGTGCCTGTCACGAAAATCTCTAGAATCTGACCTTCCGCTCCACTGCCCTTTGACGCCTCAAGTTCGTGCTGGTGTATGGGTTTCCTCCCCATCACACGGTATACATCGAATATTAAGAGGCGTAGTCAACGCTTGAGATTCTGTGACCGCAATCCGTATTTTCTTGCTATACGGTAACGTTAAGGGGAATATTCCCCCTCCATGACACATCTGACCTTTTGGACCTCCCCCGCCAAATTCGATCATTCTCGAATCCCTTTTCACCACCCCCCCCCCTGACGTCCCCAAATTCATCAAGACGATACGTTTGTGCGGTTAGATCTGTAGCCACCAACTGATTGACGTGCCTCACGCACAGACGCGACAGGACGGAGCAATCATGCGATCTCACTACAATGCTGCATCTGATTTCCGTCAGCCCGAGTCTAAAGAAATGTAGGAAAGTCAAGCTACTATAGGAAATTTAAAAACTTTTCTGTAGCCGAATATGCAATACGTATTTCCACACAAGTGCAAAGTCTACTGATCATAGCAAAGACTATTCACCCTGGCGGAATCATGATGAAGCATGGATATCCTATTCGACTTCTGGCCGATCCACGTTACAAAAGAACATAGGCTCATTATCATTAAAGATTCGTGCCTGAAAAAGGATCCACAACTTCCACAGTTAGTAAATGTCTAGTTAAATATCGCATTGAAACACGTACTACGGCTTAGCCTTTTGCGTCTGCAAACAGAACAATAATATGCTGCTGTGAACTGTCAAGGGGCTATACACACTACGCTAAGCCTCATTAAATCTCAACGAGTATGTCAGCTATTAATAAGCAATTGCAACAGGATATTGCTATATGAGAGTTTTATGTGATTGATGTAAGAGTATTAAAGAGGAACATTAATCGTAGAATGTTAAAATTTTATTAAGGGCCTGTATGCTAGCCGAGGGGTTGGGGTGGCAGTGGGGTTGACCGTGGGTGGGTCCTCAGTTGGCCCCAGCTCTTTACACACATGCCAACAAAGTGACATCGCTCAGCAATAGCCTTGTGGGCGGCAAGGCGGGGGCAGGGCCTGCCCCATAGATTCTGTAGCCAAAATTACAATCATCACTAAAAAGGCCTTTATTTGTAAAAATTTTTGGTGCGCTATGCGTTGAAAGCCTTGTCTCAGACCCACCCCACCCACGACTATGGACGTCGATCAAGAGGCGCGCCCCGTTCCCTCATCATAACGAGTATCGATGGAATTTTGCCCCCCCCCCACGAATTGCTCAGCACTAACGCGCCCTGCAGCGTGACTTTCAAACTAATGGCAAAGTCGAGCGCCACATATTTACACAGCGAGTATCATCTACATATTTGAAAATGAGATGTTTAGTTCAAGAGCACAATATTCACCACACACTTGAACAATAGATTCAGGGCCGTAGCCTGCGGGGGGGGGGGTTCGGCAAGGGCCAAGGCGGCAACTGCCCCCTAGATTTGTGGAACAAAATTTAACAAATGATTGGTTCTAACTAATGGCCCAGTCACAACCATACACGCTGACGCAAGGCCCTGGCGCCTGCAAACAATTAGTAATTTTGGCCAGTGCGTTTCTTTTTCGCTGGGTGTGCGTCGCATTCGTTATCCTTGTTCCGTCAGGCTGCTGCGCGCCAACGCCAATGCTTGTACATTCGGCTGTGTTGCGTCCCGCGATTTTTGTGCATGCGCAAAAATCGCGGGAGCCGACGCGCCCATGCATGTACACGCCAGAAGGACAGCCAGACCACGGCCGACAGAGCACGGCTTTGGACTCCAACGGGACAGCGACACCGACTGGTATTCGTTGTATGTTCGTCAGCACTGAGCGTGTACGCAGAACCACCTACGCGCATCACTAGTGTTCGCTGATCTTAACGGCATCGTCCAAGCCAACAATGCCAGCAGAATATGGGCATGCTGACAGTGATGAACGAGTCTGTAGCGCGCCCAGCGTGATCTGACTAGCGTGCTCTAGCGTGTCGCAGCGGTGTAGCCATGAGGATATATATAAACGGAGTCCCCCACCCATCTCTATCATCATTCTGCTCGACCCTCACTGGCTCCATGCGAGTGAGTGACACGAGAGCTTCTGCCTTCGATCCGTGTCCAGAAGAAGAACCACCCAGGGAGATGGAGGATCCCGGACAAGGCTGCGACCTACATACGAAATTGCGGTTCTCCAACTTCAGCAGAACCTCATTGGGAAGACTGGCACTTCACCAGTCCATGTTCATCAAGAGAATGAGAAAGAGAAGAGGCACGAGAGGTTCTCTGCGGACCGAACCGGGATCGGTAGGCGACGACAGTTTGGCCTGGTGTTCCATGCACCAGTCCTATCTTAGCTGACTCGTACATGAAGACCAGCCAGCCTTCAAGAACTTTATGCGGTGCCGCCCCGAGATGGTCATCGACGAGCTGCTAGACAGAAGTGGGTCGGAGGATCACACTCGCGAATACAAACCTATCAGAGAGGCCACATCGACCCTGGCCTCGAACGCTGCCTCCCACATTGCGGCATCTTGCTCTGACCTAAGAGTATCATCAATGGCTTCTATGGGTTGGAGCCTCACAACCACCAGGAATCCCTGATCCATGACATGTTCAATTCGCTGGCTCTGCATTGATATCCCGCGGTGCATCGCGGACCAGTTCGTTCTGTGCGCTAGCAACACGCATGTGCAATTCGAATTGGATTTTTTAACCATGTCGCCGCCCTGTATACGCGCAGCGCGGGCTAGCAACACGCTGCTGCAGTTAAGTTGGATTTATTTAACATTGTGCGGCCTGATATACGCGCAGCGGCTTAGCAACCCACCGCTGTGCATTCGTTGTTCAACTCGTCAGCTTCTCCCAAAATCCTGACATAAAGTTGGGCGCACAAACGACGCACTGATCTTATGTTCCATCATTTTTTGATTAATTTTCAAGCGGCGGGCCCGCAATCCTGCGTGCGTATGTGATGATGGGCCATATAAAGAGAATTGTCGTAGTCAGATGAGGCCTACATGTAGCTGAAGTCGTACAAAATACTATCTCCTCTGCCCAATCTAACATGTTCAAAATTTTCGTGGCGAAGAGACTCACCAGACACCCAACCTATTTATCACCTCCACTCCTGGAAATCGTAGAACGGTGTACAGTAGTTTGACGCGCACCGAACTGGCACGCCTCCACGTGCGCATGCGCCTCCGTTCTTTTGCCAAGGGCTCAATCGCGGCAATTCGCCGCATAGTCATCTGCAGCATGTGCGCCACTCGAACGTCGCACAGTAAACAAAACACGTCAAACTGATGGAACATTGAATTGAAACAATTTGCAATATTGCTTGAGTCGTGTGCGTGCGTACATAACCGTCACGGCGATCAGTCCGTGGCTCATCGCCTGGAAACACATATGCCCACCCCAGATCTACGGAGACAGCCGGTAA
>NW_014577735.1:157865-159242 GCF_000485595.1 Priapulus caudatus | reverse complement strand
AGCGACCAGATCTTTATCTGTGAATACAGTTGACAGGTTTGGTTTTATATCACGTAAAAACCTACTAACAACCTAATCGAATTAGAAATCGAGGCTGCGGACACTACCTCAAGGCCACACCCATCATCGAGTTTACTCGACTTCGACAAAAACGACTCGCGATGACGGAAAACTGCGCGCTGGCGTAATTGCAGGCGGCGCAGCAGAGGAGCGATGCGGTACTGCCCCCTCGACGCCCGAGCAGCGCCCTGTCAGCGGCAAAGGCCTGCTGCGACCACATGCGCGACTGGTGGCTCGGCACGGCACCGGGCGAGTGGGTGTCGATGGCCGTTGCGTCGGACGGCTCGTACGGCGTGCCGCATGGTCTCGTCTACAGCTTCCCCGTCACAATAGAGAAGAAGGAGTGGAGCGTCGTGAAGGTGAGGTGTAGCAGGTAGACCTTGCTGAACGTGTTTTTGATTCTGTGATGCTTGCTGGCTTGGGAGTGTGATGTTATGTTGGTCGTTGTAGTGGGCGTTCTAAATGTGCTGTCATCGGATAGAAATTATTTTTGTTGTCATTTGTGAAGACATGATCGTCTGTTTAACAATTCATGCATGCGTTTATGGTGTGGCCTGGTGCTTGTTTTTCTACCTGTTTTGTTAGCAGCATACATCACATTTGTAAGTGCTCGTAGCATACGTGCACGCAAACAAGAACTGATTATACTATTGCTATACCGCGAATGTCAGTGTTACATTATGATGGTATGCTGCATACTATATATGAATGTTCATATAATGTATATAGTAATATACAGACTAGTACATGAATAATGTAATATATATATACATATATATATACAATATATTATAATTATAAGTTTCCAGCTGAAGTGGGCATCTGGTGAGAAATATTTCTTTCTCACCACTGCATTAAACCAGGCTATGTGCTTGGCCACAGTGACATTTCCCCTAAGTTTCCTAGATTTTTATTTGCGGCACATACACGTTTTGTACAGGGCCTGAAGCTTAGTGGATTTGCTGAAGAGAAGATGCGCAGTGCTGCCGAGGAGTTGATCAGTGAGATTATCGACGCAGAGTCTGACGGACACACTTTGCTAGCGCGGCTATAGTGGCGCCGCCTGAGCTAAAAATCTGTGATGGAGACGAAAAAAAAATTACCGAGGATGTAAGACACTGGCAGTGACCACCTTAAGTGTCAGCAAAGAGATTGGCTCGATGTTCAACTTCTTAACCATATAGCTAGCCGAGCGTAGGCTCGTGATCGAATAGGCTACAGGTTCGTCTACAGGCAGATACGTGTGCTGTCGCACTTTTAGCCACAACGGTATATCAGACAATACGCAGAGGATTACTAACATAAGAATGCATTCTT